>NW_012267320.1:6489012-6541752 GCF_000151885.1 Dipodomys ordii | reverse complement strand
CCCCCCATGGTCTGGTTCCAGAACCGAGGCTTCGCAGCTGCTGGCTGTGGGACTGTGGCTTCTGATGTGAAGTCTTCCATTGTGTATAAAATCCCCCTTAGCCTTCTCAGGCACTGGGTTGAATGAATGTCCTGTGCTAGGTTGAAGCCAACACGCGGATGGCTGGTGTCCCCTTATTCCTGCCAGGCTGACTGACCTGTGTACCCTGAGTGTGCACGGGTATGTCTCTAGCAGCTACTCCTTGTAAAAGGTTAATATTTAGTAGTGACCAGGGCCAGTTCTTTCTTTTAAAAAAAATCAGAAGTCAGGGTTCATGTTTTTCAGACACTGAATTTCTTTTATCATTGGAATTCATATTTTGCTTTCTATTTAATTTTTGTTGTAAAGGTGATGTACAGAGGGGTCACAGTTACATAATTTAATGTTTTGTTTTTTAGTTGGGTCCTGATATTTGCAAGACAGGTCTTACTGTCAAGCTGTACCAGTAGCCCTGATTTTGCTGTTTCGTTGTTGAGGTGGAGTCTGGCTTTCTGTCTAGGTGTGATCCATCTATGTTACTTTTCCTGCTGAACAGGGGTAACAGGCATGGTCAACTCCAGCTCTCTGTTGAGAAAGACTTTTGTGAACTTTTCAACCCAGGGTGGCCTTGAACTGTGGATCCTCATAAACTAAGCCTCCCAAGTAGCTAGGATTGCAGGCATGGATGGCCTACCGATGCCCAGCTGTAATTTTGTTTTATGGATTATTTTGTCCTAGCCTGTATTTTCCCCTTTCTTGCATTTTATTGACTTTTCATAAAACTGTGGTGACCTGATTTCTACCTCTGTAACAATTTAAGGGCATCATGCAGTATTGCTAACTACACATTATTTTAGCAAATATCCACTGAACAGCAACTATCTGCTTTCTTTCCTTCTAGTAAAAACCCCCATACCTGGGTTCTGTAGGTTTAACTAGTTTACTTACCTTATAAAGGAGGAAAGGTCATATGGGCATGGCTCGCCAGTATTTGGATTATTTTACTTAGCATAATGTCCTCCAAGTTTGTCCATCTTGTAGCAAATAATTTCCCTCCCTTTTTCTTTTCTCTCTCTCTCTTTCTTTCTCTCTCTCTCTCTTTCTTTCTCTCTCTCTCTCTCTCTTTCTTTCTTTCTTTCTTATTTCTTTTTGGTGCCAGTTCTGAGACTTGAACTTAGCTATGACCTCTTCCAGGTGCCAGTTGCCTACGTAATGCAGGTACTGGGCGGAAACTTTGCTGTGAGGAGGGTGGAGTCTGCTTCCCAGCCTGGAGCGGCCTTTACAATAAGTTTGAAAGAGGATGCTACTTTCTTGGCTTTGGAAGCAGGCACATTGGTGATTTAAGAAATCATATGGGGCTGGGAAGGTGGCTCAGTGGTAGAGCGCTTGCTTTGCATGCATGAGGCCCTGGGTTCAATCCTCAGCACCACATAAGCAGAAAACAGCTGGAAGTGGCACTGTGGCTCAAGTGGTAGAGTGCTAACCTTGAGCTAAAGAGCTGAGGGACAGTGCCCAGGCCCAGAGTTCAGGCCTCAGGACTGACCCCCCCCCCAAATCATATGTATAATATGTATAATATATATGACACTGAAGCATTTGACAGTAGGTACCGTAAGATAGTAAAATTTTTAGACTTTTTTGCATGACTAATTTCTGTGGTCTTGAACGGTAAGTGTAGTATACTGCCAGACTGACCAATATTTTTGTTATTTAAAAAGAAAGGTTGTCTTCTCTTTTCAAAGTTAAGTAATTTAAAAAATGACTTTTCAAGCCTTTTCTACCCTGGCAAGTAAGAAGTATAGTTTTTAAAATGAATAATACAAAACTGTCACTTTTTTGAGACACAAAAATAAAATTTCCAAATGCTTTAGAAGATTCTAGGATAATTATATCCTATTAAATCAGTGCTATGTAGTAATACTACTCAGAGAATGAAATAGATCTTACATTTGGGTTAAGAAGGAGCATATTAAAAATACTTTAGAAAGAAGCTTAAATCTCTGAGGTATTAAATAACTTAAATTCCATCTTTCCATTTTGAACCCATTAATATTTGGACGGATATGTCTAGTTGCATGAAAAAAAGTAATTACTTCTCAATTTGTCTCCGAATCCTCTCTTGGTGACTAGAAATAGAAATTTGTACTATCTATATGGCAGTTGGAAAATTGAGTCCTCTTTTTACTTTTAGAAATCCCATGTTAAGATCTCTTAAGATATCTAGATGTATAATTTTTATCTTCCCAGAATACACCACAAAACACCACTATGAATACTAAGGTTTATTGCACATTCCAGGTAAAACTTCCGTTTAACGCGCAGCGAATCATCTCCCTCTCGAGGAATGACTTCCAGTCCCTGCTGAAGATGCACAAGTTGACCCCGGAACAACTGGACTGCATTCACGATATCCGCAGAAGGAGTAAGAACAGGATTGCTGCCCAGCGCTGCCGCAAGAGGAAGCTGGACTGCATCCAGAACCTCGAATCTGAGATCGAGAAGCTGGTGAGCGCCGGGCTTTCTTCTTGTCATGGTCATTAGAATTCCAACACTTCCTTTCTTTGCGGAGGAGACTGCTCCCCGACCCCCCCCCCCAACCTCTTTTGTGGAAATTGCCTAGATTCTTAGGTAAGACATAACACTCAGTTTCATGTTCTTGTGATATGACATTTCCAAGGAAGATGAGCAAGTAAGAAAGTGAGGATTTCGTGGGCTATTTCACTTGTGACTCTTCTACGTTCTTAAAGTGATACACTATGATTGGTAACTTGAGAAGTATTTCTGAGTAGTTTTTTTTTAAAGAAAGATTTTCAAATTAAGAATGATTTTTTTACTGTCCAATTGTTAGTGGTTCTCTACAGCCTGATTAAAAAAATTTATTGTCTCTATGATGTATTTGGCATCTGTAAAAGCTAAAATTTCCAGCTCAGTAGTTTAATACACTTGCATTGCATTTTTTGGTGGGTACCAAAAAAAACCCAAACCTAGCTAGTATCTTTCTTCTGAGGGAAAAACAAAAACAAGTCTGATATGATGGTGGTCTAAATAGCAAATTTGAGGATAGACTGAGATCCAGTGAGAACAGTGCTTGCTTACCAGCTCTTACTGTGCCTCCCATTAATACCCGAAGGAACTAAAACGTCAGTTAATTTGCTCCCTTTTCTCCTTGTCCTCACGATTAGTGAAAGGAAGGCAGGTCGTATTAGAAGAGAACGGTGAGAGGACAACCAGCTCAGGGAAGTGTCCACATGGAGCCCAGGACAGCCTCGGAGCAGAGAACGCATTCTCAGGGTTCAGCTTTGTGTCTTTCTTTCTTAGTGGTGCAGAC
Organism: Dipodomys ordii; assembly: GCF_000151885.1. NCBI lineage: Eukaryota > Metazoa > Chordata > Mammalia > Rodentia > Heteromyidae > Dipodomys > Dipodomys ordii. The sequence continues at coordinate 6,538,406 of NW_012267320.1, read as the reverse complement.
TTGTGATGGTAACGAGTCTCCAACTGTCAACATTCTAGGAGAGGGGCAGTTCTATAGTACAATTCAGAAGTGTCCCTTTAGCTAAAGCTTTCAAGAAAAGTTTTAGATTATATCTATATCTATATCTATATATCTATATCTATATCTATATATATATATATCATGTATGTTTAGTTAGGAAAAAGATGAAAGATGAGGGTAGAGGCATGGCTCAATTGGTAGAGTACTAGCCAGTGAGCAAAAGCATCAGGTACCGAGTTGGAGTCTCAAACAAAAAGATGGAGGCAGAAGAGAGATTCAGAGAAACTGATCTGAGCTGTAATACTAGCTTCTTAGGAAGCTGAGATCTGAGGATTACAGTTCAAAACCAGCTCAGGGAAGGAAAGAATGAGATTCTTATCTCCAGTGGACCACCAAAAAGCCACAAGTTGAGCTGTGACTCAAGTGGCAGAGTGCCAGCCTTGAGGAGAAAAGCTAAGGGACGGCACTCAGGTCTTGAGTTCAAGCCCACATGCTGGCAGAAAAACAAAAACAAAACCTATCTGATAATACTGAGGAACTGAAGTTAGGATCAAGGAAGATGTGGTAGCCATGTTGTAATGCACACTCAGTACCCGAGTGTGAGGCCCAAGCATTCTCACTCTGACGCCTTCACACCGCCTTTAGATGGGGCCTAGCATGACACAGACATTCAGAGCTTGTATTGTAGCACACACGTGCGTGCCTGCTGCCATGTTGCATGGAGCAGTTTGAAGTTGTGCTGAGTTCAATTTCTTATATTCCCTTGATTTTCCTAGATACTGTTTATAGTTGTCAGTAGAATATATCTGTGTCTCTTACTCTTCTTAAAAAAAAAAAGAACATCCAGTTTTGTTCCATTTTATACATGAATTCTATGTGGTTCTATTTGAGAATAGCTATTATCTTCTCTCTCTCTTCCTCCCTCTCTCCCTCTCTCTCACTCTTTCTCTCTTTCTCTCTCTCATATGCTGGTACCAGGGCTTGAACTCAGGACCTCACTCTCCAGCTTGAGGCTGGCACTCTCATTTGAGCCACAGCTCTACTTGTATTATCTCTTAACCACTACTATATTCCCTAGTTCCAAGGCTCATTTATGTTTCTTGATTGAAGATAGACATAAGATTGCTTGGGTATAGTTCATAAATTTCATGTGTACATCTAGGATGAAAAGGCTTTGCTACCTTTGCTAAAGAGAAAAGGTGGAAGTTGGCATGGTTAAAAGTGTGGAATTTTTGGATGGGGCACAGAGTCCCTTTGGAAAGGCTACTTGATTTCTCATCTATAAGTGGACAATGTTTCCTTCCTTACAGCACCCTTGCTCATTTAGGGAGAATAAATGAGTTCATATGTCTAAAGAACTTAAAATAGCAAATACCATGCATCTCTCCTCCCCTCTTCCTCTCTCCCCTCCTCTCTCTTCCTCTCTTCCTTTTTCTGTTGGCTGTGGTGCTTGAACTCAGGGTCTGAGTGCTGTCTTTGAGCTCTTTTGCTCAATGCTACATTGAGCACATTGAGCCATAGCTCTACTTCTGGTTTTCTGGTACTTGATTGGAGATGAGAGTCTCACAGACTTTCCTGCCCTGGCTAGCTTTGAACCATGATCCTCAGACCTCAGCCTCCTGAATAGCTAGGATTTTAGTTGTGACCCACCATTGCCCATCTTTTACTATGTATTTCTTATAACCATATTGTTAATTTTTGTTGAGATTTTTCTCTCTCTGCTGGCTTCCTTCCTAGTGTCTCTGCCTAAACTGAAAATTCTGGTTTGGACCTTACTCTACTCTGCCTTTCTCACTTTAATAAAAGCCAACAGAACACTTGCTTGTGGCTTTCCATCACAAGGTAATTGGTTTCTCGGCTATTTTGGTGAAAACAGAAGCCTGATGTGTCTCACTGTCAGTCCTGTTCTGCCACTTGCTGTCTGTCTTCTATGACTCTTTCTTTCTTTCATTTTTATTTCAGGAACTGTTTGAAAACTACCACATTATGATACTTCATCCCTGAATGCTTAAGTGTGCATTTTCTGAAAATAGACATTCATACCTATGCATAATATTTTTATCATGTTTGAGGAAATGTACAAATGCTTGGTATTATATAAACTAAGGATAAAATCCTTATTTAAATTATGCTAAATAAAAGCTAATTGTTTTATTTTTTCCACATTAAAATCCAAGCATCACATAATTAATGCTTTGTCAGTTTAAAATCAATTTTTTTTTTTTGATGGGTCATGGGGCCTGAACTCTGGGCCTGGGCACTGTCCCTCAACTCTTCAGCTCAAGGCTAGCGCTCTACCACTTGAGCCACAGTGCCATTATCTGCTTTTTCTGCTTATGTGGTGCTGAGGAATCGAACCCAGGGTCCCATGCGTGCAAGGCGAGCACTCTACCACTGAGCCACCTTCCCAGCCCTCTTAAATCAATTTTTTAAAATCAATTTTTATTGTAAAGGTGATGTAAAGAAGGATTACAGTTACACAGGTCAGGTAATGAGTACATTACTTGTTGAACAGTGCCAACTTCTTCCCTCATTTTCTCCCAATTTTTCCCTCCCTAACTCCTCCCTACCCCTTCCCAATTTTTAAAATGGTAATTGTTTTGAAAGACCCTAGATCAGATTTTTGTCTTATTTTTAACATTGTCCGATTGCTTCTGCATGACGTTAGCTTGTTCATCCATCCTCTAATTCTATGGATGGTGGAGCTGTTTGAGTTACCTGAATTGAGTTATCTGAGTTCCTTGGTGTTCTGTCCTTCCTGTGATGTCACCAGCGTCTCCAGGCAGGGGTGGGATCTGCCAGGTTTCTTCAGTTATTTGTTTGCTCTTCTCATTGCTCAGCGACCTGTGAATTGTTTCTCAGATACTTTGTGAAAATCTGGCTTTTTACCTCTCTTAGCTTGCATGAATGAGGATTATAGAATAATGAGGGTTATAGAATAATGATTTTTCTAATTCTTTCATGTCATTTATCTTTCTTGAATTCCTCTTTTTATCTTTGTTATTGTGTCCCCCCTTTTTTATTTTTCCATTTACTGCCCTGTTGACTCCTGGATAATTTTTTCTAATCCCTTTCTTTCTTTCTCTTTCTTTCTTTCCTTCTTTCTTTCTTTCCTTCCTTCCTTCCTCCCTCCCTTCCTTCTTTCCTTCCTAACTTCTTTCCTCCCTCCCTCCCTCCCTCCTTCCTTCCCTCCCTCCCTCCCTCCCTTCCTTCATTCCTTCTGCCAGTTTTGGGACTTGAACTCTGGGCCCAGGTGCTGTCCCTGAGGCTTTTTGTGTTCAAGGCTAGAGCCACAGCACCACTTTTGTTTTTTGCGTGGTTAATTGGAGATAAGAGTCTCACAGGGACTTTTCTGCCCAGGCTAGCTTTGAACTGTGATCCTTGTATCTCAGCCTCCTGAATAGCTAAGATTACAGGTATGAGCAAGCAGTGCTTGCCTCAATCCATTTCTTATAATTAATAGTAGTCATTAGTTTGTTTGATTTTTGCCTCCAAAACTTTTTTGGCTAGGGGGACCCCTTGTAGCCCTCGCTTTCCTGTTGACAGACCATGTTAGAGTTTCTAGGCCATCTAGCACATTACCCTGTGGCTTATCCTTGATTATTTTCTCCCAAGATTTGGACTTGCCCATTTCTCCAAACCTCTCTAATCTCTTTTTTGTCCTGGGGCTTGAACTCAGGGCCTCAGGCCTGTCTCTGAGCTTCTTTTGCTCAAGGCATTCTACTGCTTGAACCACAGTGCCACCTTCCACTTTTTGAGGATTCCTTGGAGATAAGAGTCTCTCAGACTCTCCTGCCCAGGCTGGCTTGGCACTGTGATCCTCAGACCTCAGCCTCCTGACCAACTAGGATTACAGGTGTGATCCACCAGCGTTTGGCATTAAGCTTATTCTTTTAATTTAAATTGGTCTGACACCTTTTTAGTTTATTTCTCTGTGTATTTACTCCTTCTATTTAATTTTTACATGTACTAAGCTGGAAGTGCACATTTGTCTCTGAGTTTGGCTTCCTAGAAACAAGTTGAGATTTTGTGTGTACACAGAGTTCCCTTGCTGCCATGTGAAGTATTTTATATACACTGAATGCACATTTATTCTTCAGAAGTTTGTGGGGACTAGTTTCCCCCATGGTCTCCTGCTCTGTCATGCAGTGGTCAGTCCAGTCTCTTACTGGCTCTTCTTTTTCATACTGTTTCCTTGGGTAGTGTGATGCACAGAGAGATGTTTAAAATTGGATTGTTGTATGTGTGACAAGCACCGGTGTAAGGCTGTAAAATACTAATGGGCCCGTCATGAGCGGGGAACTGCTTTGCCTTCCCTCCAGCAGTGAGCACATCTTGTTTGTTCATCGCCAAAAGTTACTGTCCACCTCTGGATTTTACTCAGTCTCATAATGAGAAGTGGTATCTCCTGGTAGCTTCATTTTATCTTTTATGAGTAAAATTGAGCGATTTTTGTTTGCAATGACCACTTGTAGATTTCTCTGAACTGTTTCTTGAGTGACCATTTTCTAGCAGACAGCTTGTTAACATTGTATTAGTTGATGATGCTAGTTGAAAAATGGAATAAATTATATCAATTATTTCCTTTGTTATTTTGAGCTTAGTAAACTGCTCAAAATTAGAATTATTTCCACTTTCCTGGAAAGTAAAGCATCAAGGCAAAGAAAGCCTTTGATTCTAGGTACTAAATATTAACTGAGAGAGTTCTCTGGATTTATTTTAATTAAATGATTGGGGTTGTATTCTGTGATATTAGTTTTGAAGGAACATGGTGCTTGGCTTAAAATTTATTCCATATTTACTGCTTAATTTTTGATTTACATGACTGTTTTACTGTGCAGTATTATATTAAATTGGTGTTATTGCACAATTACCAGTAAGTAAAAAGTAGCATTTAAAATTGCCATTAAAAAAAACAACACACAAACAAAAAACAAACAGGCTTCTTACCTAGCTCTTTTGGTCCTAGATCTGTGGGCTACTATCTTTATTGGCTGAGTCATATTTAAAATTTAAAAAGCAATTTAAATTTTAAAAAAAGAACAACCTTACATTTGAATGAATATCGTATGCCAGCTATTCAAAGGAGGGCTGTAGAGTATTTTTGTTGTCATGAAGTGAAGAATAGCTGTTTCTCTGAGTACTACGATAGTAAATTTGTAAAATGGCTTGGTACCAGTGGCTCATGCCTGTAATCTTAGCTATTGAAGAGGCTGCAATCTGAGGATTGCAGCTCAAAACCAATAAGATGACTATTCTCCCACCAAAAAACCAGAAGTGGAGCTGTGACTCAACTGGTAGAATGCCAGCCTTGAGTACAAAAGCTCAGGAGCAATGCCCAGGTTTTGAGTTCAAGTCCCAGGACCAGCATCAAAAACAAGAAAAATAGAGTGAAATGGAAATAGCAATCAGCTAACTGCCCAGAACCTTGGCCCTGTAGGAGTCAGCTTGCAGTGTAGAGGAGCAAGTGGGAGCATTTGAATGTGTGGAAGTGGTTGTGGTGGGGAACCTTGGCTGTTTATTTCAGTTATTGTGAAGAAGCAAATCTCCTTAATGAATGAAGTCATCCCTCATGTAGTATGGGGTGGGTGGAGTAGGACTGTCTGCTGATCATGCATATTTACATGAAGAGCAGAAATTACAAAGTATTTCTAGTCCTCATACTATCTGTAAGCGATTTGCAAGAAATAAAATATTCATTATTTTCCTTATTCACATTTAATTTAAGAGACCAACCAGCAGTTGACATTTTGTCAATGGCTATTTAGAAGAGATTCCTTCAACTGTGGTACCAGAATTCATGATTGAATATTGCTGTGACTGAAGGAAGGGCCTTCCCACTTTCTCCTGGGAGTTTTGTTTGCATCTTCATTTGGATTGGTTTCTGAGAGTCCACAGAAAAGGAAGTGTGCACATTGTATTAATGTATATCTAGGAGGTAACAGCAGTTACTAGTCTTGTCCACTGGGAGCCTGTGGATCTAGTCTAGTGCATCTGAAGACTGTTACTGACAAACTGTGTCAGAACAAACATATAGACTGAACAATGATTGTGGGTCTACACACACACACACACACACACACACACACACACACACCCCCTACATACACACACACCTTACATACATATGTGCTCATTCTTGACCTGTACCTATTACTGTTTAGAACAGAATGATCTTTCTAGAAACCTAAACAAAGCTGAGAAATACTTTGCAATAAAAGTCTATATTGTATACATGATAAAATAAACTATTTATTATGTATTTCCTCAAGTTGTTATCTGGCCTAAAAATAATCCAGAAAGCCACCAAACATTAGATTATCACCTAATTTTGTAGAAATATTTTTATAAGATTATAACAGCATTTGTACAGATCAAAGTTCATATTACTTCTTAGCTACTTTGATGCCAAGAAGAGAGTCTAAAAGCCTGACAGAGATTAGCTCTGTGAAATAATCCTTTTCAATGTAACCTTGACCTGTTAGCAAGCAGAAAGCAAGAGAACAAACAGAAGCCTTGGGCTTCCTATCAGCATTTATTAACTCTTAACCTTATAAACAGCTTATTAAGCTTCCTAGCTCATGGCAGGTTGGGAGCAATGCAACAGTAGAACTGGAAGGATGAGGTGGGCGAGGCAAGAAGCCAGCGCACCCTTAGCTGTGATGTGTGACAGGGAATGGGACAACTTTGGGAAAAAATTCTGAGGTAGGCTTTCTTAAAGGGGCAACATCATTAAGTTGGAGTAATAAAAAAATAAAAAACGGGCTAACCTCACATTCTTCACCGTTTTACTAACTTATTTACTAGCTTTGTAATCTCTGAGCATGTTAAATTCTTCATTCTGTTCTGTGGATTTCATCTGACCTAGATCAACAGTCATTGTGTAGATTGTAAAACTGAGATGACATATTGAAAACATTTAGCGTCAGAGCTGGCACAAAGTAACTGCTCCAGAAAAGTAGTCGTCACATCTTTGTGATCTTCGTGGAGACAGGAGGACTGCAGACCCTATCGGAAAGATAATCTTAAGCCAGAAAGGCTGTGTGTGTGTGGCTTCAGCCCGTGGAGGCTCTGAATTCAAATCGTGGTACTGAGCCTTGAAAGTGGCCTTAATTAAATCTAGCAACAGAGTGAGTCTCAGTAATTAAGCTATGTGTACTGTTGTAATTTTTTTTTTTTTTGGTAATCCACCCCACATGTCAAGTTCATACTCATTTCTCTGCAATCTGTAAATCTAGACTCTGGAAAATTGCCAGGTTGTCCCCTAATGTGACTATATATTTTCCTTTCCTACTTTGCATATTTGAGATTCAGTGTTTCCCACGGAGTGTGCAGTGTATCAGAGTGGAGGCTTGGCCCCAGACCTGCTGGAAGATTTGCGTGTTCACCAGAACTAGCTTTCTAACGTGGGAATGTCTGGATTGTAAGAGTTTTAGACCTTTGGTAGTTTCCCTATATTTGGGAGAATGCCATACACTCTCATCTAATGAGATCGCATCTCCTACACAGTGATTACACTAAATTAACACAAGTCATCATGTTCTCTCTCTCCTCACAGCAAAATGAAAAAGAGAGTTTGCTGAAGGAGCGAGATCACATTTTGTCCACTCTGGGGGAAACAAAGCAGAACCTAACTGGACTTTGCCAGCAAGTCTGTAAAGAAGCTGCCTTGAGTCAAGAGCAAATCCAGATACTCGCCAAGTACTCGGCTTCAGATTGCCCCCTTTCCTTCTTACTTTCAGAAAAAGGAAAAAGTGCCACTGAAGGTGAATTGACACTCCCGTCCATTTTCAATTTAGCCCATGTGTCTTCAGTGCTGCCTCCCAGCGGGCGGGGAAGCGGGGCGGCCAGCTGTGAGCGGGGTGTCTGCGAGGCCCCCCCCAGCTCCGTGGACCCCCGGGAGCAGCAGCTGGGTGAGCAGGGGCGGCAGAGTGGCGCCATCACCGAGTTCTGCCAGCAGATGACGGACAAATGCACTACTGACGAGTAGACTCTGTGCTCTCCCGCCTGCCCGCCTGCCATGCAATCTGCTACTGAAGATTTGGCATTATCTTGAAAGCCTCGTGGCCGTCTCCTGCTTATTAATACACAGCCTTCTGTTCAGGGAAATCCTCTTTAAGCCAACCCTGACTTGGTTCTTGGCTCCTACAAGAAAACACCAAGATAATTTATCTCCTGGGTACCAGAAAAAAAAAAAAGCACATGTGAAAAATGTAGCCAGAACTTGTGCTTTTATGAATCACTGTCAGTAATCACTTTCCAGTATTTAAAGCAACGAAAAGAATGACTACAACCTGTCAAACAATCTGAAAAGCTTGAACCGCCGCATATCATCCGGACAGGAGAGGATGAATGATCTACCTAATTTCCATCTATGGATTTAACAGCCAGTTCCTCCCCAAGCTGTATTGATCCTGTCTACTCAGGAGAGTGTGTCTACACTGGGAATCGCTGCATAGAGCTGCGGTATGAAAAACATCAGTTACTTTTCCCAAATCCTAGAGCTTTGCTCTTCAGCTCCTACCACAGCCAGTCATCCAAGAGACTTCCTGTGACTCGTGGCCACGCGCCTGGCTGCATTTTGTGAATGGGCAGGGATGGCCTCCAGGGGAGGCTTCAGTGGCTTCTCAGTATTGCCTCTAGAATTTCTAGCTGAATAGTAGCTAGTGAACGCATTTTCCTTCTTCAGTCTCAGGCCCGTCTTGGCCTCTTCAGTTTCCTGGCCTCAGGACGTAGGGGGCTGAGCACACACGCTGACGGCACTGGGCGCTGTCACTGTCCTAGCCACCCCGCCATCCCCTGCTCCCCTGCCCAGGCCCTGGGAACGCCTCCCAGTATGCATGGCTTCCTCCTCATGCTGGCCACAGGTGCCAGAGATTGAGGAAATGAACTTTTTTTTTTTTTTTAAATAACAGGAGTGCAGCTCATTTTTTAAATCCTATTTTTAAACTCCTACAAAAAGCACTATTGTGGATTTTTAAAAATGTATTTATAACAACTCTGCAGAGTTTTGAAAAAGGATGAAACTTGGGGGTCTTCTTCCATTAAGGTTTACATCAGAGAGCCAAGTTTCATTCTTGCTTTCTTGCCCCAATTTAGAGTGATGTAAAGGTACACACAGCATATTTTGACTTGGGCATTTAAAAAATCAGTCTTTGTGTTTATTTGATCCTCTTGGATGATGTATTTATAATCTGAGTACTTACCCAATAATGCATGGCAGTGACTCTAGCTGCTGAAACATAACATAATCGAGAGGCAAGTAAAAGCTATTGGACTACAGCAATTCTAAAAAAGAAGAAAAAAAAAGAAGAAGAAGAGGAAGAAGAAGAAGAGGAGGAGGAAACTATAAATGCAGGTTCAGTATCCCTAGTACACAAATCTGAAATGCTTCATAATCTGAAACTTTTGGAGTACTGACAAATCACCCCAAGTGGCCATAGGTCACATGATCAGGTGACAGGCTGTAGCCCAAACACAGGCACCCCCTAAAAATATTATTTGAATTACTTTAGGTACATGGGCAAGTGGCAAATGAAACCCATTTAGATGAACTTGATGTTGAGAGACTTAGGTGTCAGCTCTAAGATAATTCATTGTGTATATGGAAATCTCCAAAAACCTTCTGGTCCTAAGCATTTCAGATTAGGGCAACTCAGCCTGTATGCATGTCGAAGGAACCCAGTTTTAAATGGTACAAAGGAGTGCTTGATAGTATTCTGAATAGAAAGTACTTCATTTAATCCGGTCCAGTGCTGGGAAGAGACTGCATCCTTAGTGCAGGGTCTGGTTCTGGAGGCAGTGCCGGCACGGTGTGGGAGCCAGTGGGAAGCAAGTAGACCTTCGCTTTGAGACCTTTGGGGACCAGACTGTCTTTCAGCATAGCATGTCACATGTTGTCCGTTTGCTTTGGGGTGCACGGCGGGCCGGAGGGAAGACTGTACTTGTTTATTTCCGGTGTTTGTGTGTCATCTTCATTACTGACTTTGGTGGAAGGGGAAATTCATTGTGACTCTTTTCTAGAAGCTTTCACCACTACGTTCGGTTTTTTTCAGGGAGACCGACTGATCTTTCTGTGAGATGCATCCCGAATTACGGAAGAGTTGTTGTCATGTGCATATATGTCCCTCCCACCCCCCAGTTACTTCTTTCATGTAAATTTCACCTTCACAATATGAAATAATATTCAACAACAACAAAAACTTCTGTGGTTTACAAACTGTAAAATCTCCAAACCAATGGAATTCTTAATTTCCTACCTCAGTGGACACTCAACTGTCTGTCATCAGTTTGTGTATGTACAAGTGTCAAATCTTTTGCTTTAATTGCAAGTGTACATATTTGCTTTGAAAAGTGACTATTTTGTGATAAATCTAGCTGTCTCCACAGTCAGTAGTTTTTAAAGCACTTGGTTTAAAATGTCTCTCTACCTACAAACATTAGCATTAAGGGTTTAATGGCATCTGATCATTGTCCAAGTGTAATATTGCTTAAAATTTAGCATTACTTTTAATAGCCAGCATGTAATACAAGTAACTACACTACCTCATACCTTCATGACTTTCAAGTTGTAATATAGATGGACAAAAGAAAGTTTGTCTCTTGACCATAAGGCAGGGACATCTTTTATATATTGCGTAGCATTACATTTATGCCTATTTTAACATTAACTTCTAAAGAAGTTCTTTTTTTCTAAGAAAATGTGCTCCCAGGTAATATTTTTTTTGAGGCTGCTGAAGACAAATGATAGGATTCTGTGTATACAATGTATGCCTTTCCTTCATGCAGAAAATGGAAGTTTCAGCTTGTGTATCTCATATTGACATGATCGTTGTCCTTTGTCCTATGAACGTCAGTCTTCTCAGTGTGTGATGACATTTATGAAGCTGATATGTCTGACTCAGTAAAATAACTTTACTTTGAAACTTTCCCTTACTTGAAGATCGAAGTTGCAGCAAATAATTTGTTGAGTTGTGATAGGCAAAACAAATGCGTATTATAATATTGGATCTCCATCTATAAGTTTTGTAACAAAGTTATCATAGCCTAGCTAATTTAGGATAAAGATGAAATATATTTGAGGAAGTGGATGATATAGACTGTGTCCGGACACTCAGCACATCAACAACTTGGAAAAACAAAAAAAAACAACAACCCAGAAACAAATGGCAATGTGACAAAGAATTCTCAGGTGAACTTTTTCAGTTATGAAAAACATCTATTTTGAACTTGTAAATATTTTAAATGCTTTATTAAGGCATGTAATTAACTATTTCCTTGAAACTTGTTGGAGAGAATGAAATTGAAAGCCATAATGGCAAAAAGATGTCATCCTGATTGTAAAATAAATAACATTAATGTTTTTGTACCTTTCATAATATTTTGTTACTGCAATAAAACCACTAAACTTATATATCCATGTCTGATTAAAATCATGTTTCACGAAAATTACTTTCATAGTATTTAATTTACACGTTTCCTAATCTGCTTATCAAATGTATCGAAACTATTAAATGTTGATAAGTTGTCACTTAAATAAAAAATTTCTTAAATTGCTTCTAATCAGCTAGAGTTATGTATTCCATTTACCACCTCATACATTTACTAATTCTAACCGTGTGCTCAATTCTCAGAAGTCAGACTATGACATTGATGAGGGAAAAACTTTTATTATCACCCCTCCCCCACTCAGTATTCCCCAGTGTTTTAGGATGTACAGATTATAGCCTTTCACCTTATTTGCTTAATTTTTGTCTTTGGATTGAGGGAGTTTTAAGTGACGTTATTTCTGTCAGCCACTGATTTTTTTTTAAAGGTATGTCTGTGGAGTCAACTGTCATGTTACATTCCAGTCTCCTCAAGGCCCTTGATAAAGCTATGAGCAGTGATTCAGTGTTTTGAGCAGTGATTCAGTGTATGGTTGTCTGCACTTTAAAAAACAACTTGCTTTCCACAGAGGTGGGAAAGAAGAAGTGGTACTTACGCCGAATGGGTTTGAAGGTCGTAGGTAATAGATTGCACAGAGGAGACATTGGCAGGCATTATCCTGGTCATTTCCTTCCCTCTGGTACCATTGAGCTTCTTCCATGGCCTTTGGCCACCACAGGCCCCATGTTCTGGGAACATAAATGTCCCTGAGAGGACTTTTTTAATGGCTGAGCATAGACATGTTTACAAAACAGGTGGAACAAATGCTGTGGTAATCATTAATGCTGAGTTACTTTAGACTTGACACTGGGTCTAATGTCACCCAGTGTCTGAATGAATCATCCTGAGACAGCATGATTCCTAATCACATGTGTTCCTTTCAGATTCTGTTCTTAATCTTCAACCTGTCCAAAAGTGCTCCCTAAATGATGAACGATTAAGAGAAATGAAGTAATGGAAAATGAAACAAAACAAAACAAAATCCCTTCGTTTGCTGATGCTTAAGGTGAGAGCCAATTGGCAAATTCCAGAATAGGCCAGTTGACCAATTAGAACAGTTGGCTTCCTGTTGCAGGACAGAAATAATTTATCTATTCCTGGTTTCCACAGAGAGTTTCCTGGAAGCAGCATAGCACTGCTTAGCCTTCCCCTTCTACTCAGTAGCATGAGGGTAGAGAATGCAGAGAAAGAGAAAGGGAGGGAGAGAGAATTACAGCAAGGCAGTGTCAGTCATATAAAGTGATGGCGTTAAGGGAAGATGTCTGCCTACAGTGTTAGGGATCCACGTGGACAGGAATTTCATGGAGGCGATGAATCTGTTAGATTTAAGAAGTTTGCAAGTGAAACAACAAAACTTGCTGGTCCCAGCTGCTCACTGGTGGCTCACGCCTGTAATCCTATCTACTCAGGAGGCTGAGATTTGAGGACCATAATTCCAAGCCTGCAACAGGCCGGAAAGTTTGTGAGACTTGTATCTCCAGTTAACCACCAAAAACCTGGAAGTAGAGCTGTGGCTTAAGTAGTAGAGCACTAACCTTGAGCTAAAAGCTCTAAGCCCTGACCTCAAGCCCCAAGACTGGCGGGGGGGGGGGGGGGGGGGAGAGGGTGGGAAACAGTTGCTAGTCCCTGTGAAAGGTATGGTCTTGTCCTCCATCTTCACACTCCACCTCGAGGGAGCATAGGTTCAACTTTAAAACTATTATCTGAGAATATTTGTTTTTCTCCATCTCCATCAATATTGTTCTTCAGACACAGATGAAGAGATGAGACATAAGATTTTAATAATTGAGTAGAGCACATTTTCATTTAAACATTTTGATCTTTTCTACTTTTTTCCTTCTTAATTTCAATTTCATCACAGTTTAGAAAGTCAGCTGTTTCCTAAACAGTTAATTTCCTACTTCAAGAGACAGGACGTAAATATCTTTCTAATTAACATTTTGATATGTAAGTTGCTGATGTGATATTGATTTGGTTCAAGGAGGGCCTGTTACTTGTACTAGAACGTGATTAAATATTAAAATATCCACTGTAGTTTGATCTTTCTAAAGAAAGACTTCTTTGATCTACCTAAGAAAATAGCTTTTTTTTTGCTATTGACTGCTTTCATCTCAATTTTCCTTTGTGAAAAAAACTTGCTTATACATTAGTTACTCTAATTTAAACGGCAGCTTTAAATATACAGGACTATGTTAGTATCTTTAGCATGTTTTCTTTCTTTTTTTTTTTTTTGTCGGTCATGGGGCCTGAACTCTGGGCCTGGGCGCTGTCCCTCAGCTCTTCAGCTCAAGGCTAGCACTTTTCCACTTGAGCCACAGCCTCACTTCTGGCCTTTTCTGCTTATGTGGTGCTGAAGAATCGAACCCAGGCCATCATGCATACAAGGCAAGCACTCTACCACTGAGCCACCTTCCCAGCCCCTAGCATGTTTTCTTTAAAAAAGGGTTTTTTTTCTTTCACATGCTTTGGCCTTGTCTTGAGCTTTTCCTCTGGTTTTTAGAACATCTCTGATGTTTGAGGGACACGTTTCTGCAATCTGTAGAAAATTTAATCTGACAAGAAATCTTCTAGAACATTCCTAGAAGACCAGCTCAGGGTATTTTGCTTCGGCGGAACAGATAAGTAGCATGAGGAACCAAGGCTTAATGTGGAGTCAAGGTAGAGTTTGAAATTTGACAATACTGTGGACTGGAGCATGGGGTTAAGATAAGGCAGGAGAAATTGGCTGGATCACATTATTTAATAGACAGGTCTTATGTCCATCAGGATTTAGGAGGGCAGTTAGTGGTAGCATACTTGAATAAGTAAGAATAAGAAATAAAGAATTGGAGAGGCAATGACCCAGGCACAAATCCAAGGCCTTTTATTAGAGGAGGAATGAAAGCACATGACCAATAAATGTATGAAGACATGTTCAACATCCTTAGCCATGAGGGAAATGCAAATCAAAACGACAGATTCCATCTCATTCCAGTCAGAGTAGCCATCATCAAGAAGACAACAGATACCAGTAAGGAGGTAAGAGAGAACTCTCCTACATTGCTCGGGGGAATGTAAATTAGTCCACGTACTTTGGAAGTCCCTTCAAAACAGCAACTCAAAAAGGTATGTGATTTCACCCGGGCTCTTCTTCTCACTGTTGACCCATTGCAACAATGAGATGTACAGGATGCCATGTTGAAAAATGAACTTTACAATTTAGACAGAGGGGTGGGGTGGAGGGCTGGGGGGAGTATAGTTGAGGTGGGAGAGAAGGGATAGTAGGGGAAAAACAAAGGAGGAGACAAGAATGCTTGATAAGAAATGTACTCATTACCTTGCTCATGTAACTGTAACCCCTCTGTACAGTATTTTCACAATAAAAAACTTATTGTAAAAAAAAAGGCAGGTGATCTAGTGTGTCATTTGTGAGTGTAGAGTGACCTGCACACTCAAGTTTGTTGTAGAATATTCGCAGTAGCCAAGTTTCAGAATCAGTTAAGTGTGTTATTTATACAAAGTGGAGATGTATTGAGCCATAAAGAAAAATGAAATTATGCCATTTGTGGGAAAATGGATGGAATTGGAGCTCAGCATGTTAACTGAACAAAATCCAGACTGGAAAAGACAAATACCACTTTTTTTTTACTCCTATGTGAAAACTAAAAATGGAATGAAAGTAAAAGAGGGACTATTTGAAAATGTGAAAGAGATCAACAGGTTATAAGGGGCATGGAGAAGGGGAGATGAGGCTATAAACATGACCAAATTACATTATTTACATGTATGAAAACATGATAAAACCATGTCTGTGCAATTAATATGTACTAAAAAGAAAGTTCATGGATCTGACTTTATCGACAGACAATTTTGAAGGTTTGTTTTGAGACTTAATGAGAGGTTGGATCATGGAAAACTATTTTCTCAGACATAGTTTCCTTACATGTCTTTTTGGGAGGGGAAGAGGGGCAGTCCTGGAACTCAGGGCCTAGATGCTATCCCTGAGCTTCTTTTGCTCAAGGCTAGCACTCTGTACCACTTGAGGCACAGCTCAGAAAGTGAGTAGTTTATTGAAGATAAAAGTTTCACAGACGTTCCTGTCTGGACTGGCTTTGAACCATGATCTTCAGCTCTCAGCTTCCTGAATAGTTAGGATTATAGGCCTGAGCTACTGTTGCCCAGCCTTACATGTCCTTTTTTTTTTTTAAATTTAATTTAATTTTATTTGGACTCCACTCCCAAATTACATATCCTTTCCACCCCCCCCCCCCATATTGTTTCTTCGGGCCCTTGAGAGCAAACAGAAGACCAGCCGAAATTTCGATTCCTGCCTTGTGAAAATTCAACATATGCATACACACACACACACACACACACACACACACACACACACTGACTACGTGCTGGCAGCAGACGTATAAACATACTGATTCGTGAGGCATGACTAGCTTAGTATCTCCTGGCCATTCTATCTGTGGGGTCTGCCTCTGTCAAATTTGCCAGTGGATAGCTTGTGTTGCTTTGGGTTTATTACCTTGTTGATGGAAGCATTCAACCCAACTAGTGTCACGGATGTAAGAATGTACCTTGGCCCTAGGGTTTTATGAGTCTATTATACTTTGTTGAACATTTGGAAAATACTATATTGATGTCACAGTACCATAGAGAATTTCAAGGTGAAGACCTGTGTGAAGAGCTTCCTTTCCCGTGGGGGAATTCTCCCAGGCCACCCAACCACATGCTGCATCCAGCTCACCAGCTCCTCTCCCTTCTCCCTACTCCTTGCTTTTTTTTCTTTCTGGATTAGAGGAGTTCAGACTCAGCCTCTGAGCCACCCTTCACTCTATAAAATTCATAAGGCCAGAAGGGCTTTCCATGGACAGATTCTGACCCCCTACAGAAAGCTACTCGTTCGTTAATTCATTAAAAAAATCTCAGGAGGAACTGCGTACTGCGTTTTATCTTTAGAGAAAGGGAGACAGAAACATCTGCCTTCCCTGTTTTATGTTTTAATTGGGATCAATGGGCAATTAATAGAACCATAAAACACGTGGTATTGCAGATGGTCAAAAGTGACAGGAGGTGAATGAGCACTCGGGAAGAACGGTGGCTGCAGCTGCAAGCAAACGTGTCCACGCAAGGGCTCACTGGGAAGCTGGGATTTGAATAAAGGGCTGAAGAGAGTTTTGGTTTGACAATTAAATGTTGAAAAGCATTTCTGACCAAATCAAATGAAAACAGGAAAAATATCAATCTGATGTAATTGTAATCATGGAAGAATGAATAATGTGTAGAAGAGTTCCTTTGAGAAGGCCTGCCCGGCACACGCCTAGAGTGTGTATTCATCTTATTATGTGCAACAGTGGCATTCAGTATAGTCCAAACTGGACAGACACATGGAGCTATTTCCATTTCCATTCATGATAATTTGATATTACAAACATCATTTCTCAGTATCAGTAGCCTACTTTGTGACTAAGTGGCAGTTTTTCTACAGGACATATAGAACACTCCATTATTGTAGAATGTTCTACTGGAGAGTGGGAAACAGAATGTCTACCACTGATACATCAAAGAGAATGTTATTGTATAACTGTATATTGTAAAGGGGTTTTGCTGTCTTGGATTTTTTTCAGTTCAACCTCACACTTAGGACAATGGGAGACAAGTATCTCACATATTAAAGAGAGATATCAACAAAGACACCCCCATACTCAGTCCCTCTCCCCACATATATAGGATTTGCAAATTACTCTTTAAGCTAGATTAATCTAGCCTATATATGAGAAAGCTCACGATTCATTGAAAGTCTACAATCTTTGTTTGTTTGTTTGTTTTGTCTGTTATGGGGGCCTGAACTCTGGGCCTGGGTGCTGTTCCTCAGCTCTGCAGCTCGAGGCTAGCACTCTACCACTTGAGCCACTGTGCCACTTCCAGCTTTTTCTGCTTATGTGTTGCTGAGGAATCGAACCCAGGGTCTCATGCATGCAAGGCAAGCACTCTACCACGGAGCCACCCTCCTGGCCCTGAAAGTCAACATTCTTTCAAAGAGTATGAGTAGAGACCTGGGCAGGCATGAGAGGGGACTTCTGTTCCTATATATCAAGTAATGGAACCCCCAAGAGAACCCCTCATGAGGATGGGGTTGTGTAAGGAGCGGCCAACATCTTAATCCTGGCTGGACGTGCTTGTCCAGCAGAAACTTGTAAGTCCCCCACTGCTGCTCTGAGAGACGAGAAGAAAACAGCTCCTGGTGAAAGGGATGTGCTTTTGGAACAATTTGTAATGTGGCTCTGTAGAAAGCTTGAAATCTTGCTTCCTATTGGAAGAATCAAAATGGCAGAGTTGTCAGTGAGGGAGACTGAGGTGGGAGAGTGGCCGGGCAGAGAGCCTGCCTTGCAAGTCGTGGCACCCCAGGGGACGCCATATTGGTGCCACTTGTGTGAATGCCACAGGGGTCAGTTAATTCAAAGCTATAAAAGCACCTGACTTCAGGGCAAGGAACAAAGTCTATGTTTGTACACTGGAGAGCGTGAGTCTGGGTGGAGCAGCAGCATTGTCAGACGTCGGTTATTTTCCGTTTCCATCCTTTAAGTATACAATGCATTGACATTAAGTATACTGCAATGTTCTGCAAGCATCATCAGTGCCCATTGTCCATTAGCTACTATGTTCTTTCAGGGAGAGGTTTATGTCCATGTGTAGGTGGCACACCTGGTATACACCTTGAGAAGTCTCTGTAGGAAGACTAACTGCACCTGCCTGCTTCCTGTCTCCATGGAAACACCTCCTGAGAATGCAGAAGGATTCCAGGTGATGATCAGAATATGCACAAGCTTGAGTTCTCCCTTTTGTGAAAAGGAAGGGATATGGTTTGGTCTTTAAGGGGCTGAGGAGAATTGATCATGAAGTTCATGACCACAGGAGAAAGAGACTGGGCTATAGACAAGTTCATCTCGTGGGCTAATTAGCTGAGATTTCTAGAATCCCTCCTGCCCCCTCAGGGACCAAGTAAGCTATTTGTAAATCCAAGTTGTAGAAAACATGCTATTGCAGAAAAAAAAAAAGATTGAGTCCAGTCCCCCACCCCCCCTACTCCAAGATTGGAAAACAGATACTGCAGTGCTTTTGTTTGAAGGGTCAGATTGTTTAGGTCATGGTCTAGTGAAGATCACAGTAGCCTCTTTGTAGTACTCTGAGTTCTCTTTATGAGATTGTGGGAGAAAAGCCATTGAGAAGGAGGAAAGGCCCGAGAAGTAGGAGGAGTGAATCCCTAGTGTCAGCTGCTGGGGACTGCAATGCTTCTCCTGTTACTGCTTCCATGAGATTTGAGGTCCATTTCTCACTACTTGGACTTTAGAGAGCAATGTGGTGGGTTTTGTGTGTGTGTGTGTGTGTGTGTGTGTAGGTCCTGGGGTTTGATCTCAGGACCTGTACACTGTTCCTGAGCATTTTTTTTTTGCTCAAGGCTAATTCTCTACCACTTGGGTCCCAGTTTCACTTCCAGCTTTTTGGTAAAGAGTCTCATGGACTTTCTTGTTCCAGCAAGCTTTGAACTATGATCTTCAGATCTCAGTGTCCTGAATAGCTGATTATAGGGATGAACCAGTAGTACTGGCAACAATGTGGTTTTACATTATTTCAACTGACTTTAAGTTTACTTTCTGGTTAATCTTTATTTTTTTGCATTAATTTATCACATAATAGTTTAAAAAACTGCCCATATATATTACTGATCTCTCTCTATCTGATGAATATATATTCCTAATGAATAGAAAATGTCATTTTATATACACATAAATATATAAAACACACATATAATTAACAGTTTTCTATTTATAAGGAATAATCACAACATACCTGGATGAAATATATATCTGTATCCTCATATATCATGACAAAAATACTCATTTCTGGAGACAATTCTGTTGAGAAATAGCTAGAACTTGAAAACCTATTTATTGATGAGAAAGCATCTTTGGGTTGGGTAGACTGAGGATGCGATTACAACACACCATAGACTTATAGACAAGAGAAAGATTGACAGAGGCAGAGAGGAAGAGAGAGAGAGAGAGAGAATTCTAATGTGAATTTGACAAAACGTAATTGAAGAACTCATTGGGAAAAGATCTTGCAATATTTGCATTACCAGTATAGTGGAAATTTTCGCATGTGTCCCATCAAGAGTAAGTGGGTTAAGGCTTTGTAGCTGTGATTGGTTTATAGCTTGGTTCATTTAGCTTTTCTTTTTCTTGCACATGAATCAATGACTTGCAATAATTTTAATAAGAGGAAAGGGCCAGAGTTGCATCCCTGGAAATGTACTTTTTTTCCTCAACTACTAATTATGATCATTATCATGATTGATAGGATTTTGCACTGGAATTCTCCCGATAGTTAACAGCTTTGTGGGACCTTGCTGGGCACAGCATCTTTTTTATTTCTTTCTGTCCGTAGATGGCAGCACACCACTGCCTACGATCACATCACATCCAGAGGCTCCAGCTGTAAGTCAGAGCTGTTGGTGAGGGGAAGGGCAGCTAATGAGTCATCAGTCCAAATGGGATGGCAGATTAATGTCGCCATTGTAAACAAGGTCAGAGCATTTATATCCAGTGCATCTCACAAAGCACAACACACCCATATTTGTGTGATTTCACTGGAGCATACAGGATTTAGCAGTGTCAGGGCTGGGAAAGGTCCAGCCTTGTATGTAAGACACTCAAAATCATTTGGCCTGGCCCTGCCAAGGTAACCACTCGAAAATCAATAAACCTGGAAGATTTATCATAACAACACAGATGTGTGTGAAATAAATGAGAAAGTGTGTGCATTCTGAGGGACAAGCAAAGAAGAGTCTCTTATGGGATAGACAGGACATCCAGGATGAGTACCTGACAGGCTGGAAGTGTGTGTTTCTTGTCAGCTGCCCCGCGGCTTATCTTCCTGTGTTGTAGTGATTTGGGAGGGTGCCAGGGAGGGCTGGCCATGTCCACGTTGCAGAAGTGTTCACACCACATGGTGAATGCACAGTGGTCTATGGAACCAGGGTGAGCCAGGGCCAGGGAGATGATTCTTTGGGATGCTGCCAACCTTGCTTCTCAAAATGGATGATCCTGTTGTCCACTTTATTGATTCAAATGATAACTCCAACCACCTTTTAGCTACATGTTCCCTATCAACCATTGTTGTGAAAACAGATTCTCAGATTAAGGAAATTACAGTACACACAAAAGACCTCACGAGTCCCTGGTACAACATTGACTATGTTCCATATCCACAAGTGGCATTTGCAGTGGCCATCAAAGCAAAATAACTACATCAACACACACACGCACGCACGCACACACACACACACACACACACACACACACACACACACACAGGATCATTGCTAAAACTGAAGAGGTGGGACATCCTACCCAGGGCTGACACAAAGAGAAGAAAGATTGCTATAGAGTGTGGATCATTCCAATAGAAATGCACAAAAGCCACGGGCAAACCCGTGTGTGCCATCTGTGGTCATGCATTAGCAGTAACGGAAAAAGCCAAGCCGGAGCTCCCTACAGCTCAAAGTAGGCTAAGCAAGCTCTGTGAACTGGGAAGCAAGTGTGTCTGGGTAAAAGTCAGTGATGTTCAGCTGCTTCCACCAGGCCTCGTGACAGAGGCAACGTTCCGCAGGTGAGTTGTGTAGGGAGTGAGCTCATCACACAGAAGCGGAGGCCTCACGCAGGAGACTTTGCAAAGCTGCGTGGTGGTTACTACAGAGTTGTTAGCCACAAATTACAAGGGTCTGAGTGTTAGCTTGTTTCAGAGCACGGTCTCAGAGCTGGTCAGTGCCATAATGAAAAGAACCTGGAAGGATTCTACAGGCAATCCCTTCTCCCTCCCCCCACCCTGCCCCAATCCCCCTCCCACCTCCAGGTTTCATATACTGCCCAACTGGCGGCTTTCATTCCTGGGATACTTCCGAGTTTGACAGGAGAGAGGGACTGCTGTCACTGGACACCATAGCACAAGAACTTGTTTGGAGACTTTACAGGGAAAACAGTTGAGCTAGCATGGGAAAAGCTAAATGGCCTTACTGCAGATGGGGCTCTAGCACTGGTTGGCTTGCAAAAAGTGTGACTTGCACTCATAGAGAAAGAACTAAAGGATCTAAGTTTTGATCTGACGGATTTTATTATTTGCCACTGCATTACACACTGAAAATGTCACTACAGGCACTGTGCTCAACAATGTGATAACAGTATTTATGCATAAATCTTGTCAAAAGCAGGCGATTTTAATAGCCGCTGGTTTAAGGAGTTACTGAGTGATCTTGACTCTGAGCGGGGTGATCTTGTTTACCACCATGAAGGGTAGAGGCTGAGTGGCAGGATGTTGGCTTTTGAGGTTTTATGAACGATGGAATGGAGTCAAGCAGTTTATAGAGATGAAGGAGACCAGTCTGGGAATTCCATGAGATTTGGTGTTGATGGTGGCCAATTCCAACCCCTTTCAGAACCGAACGTCAAGCTGTAGGCCTTAACTTGCGTCTCAGTTCCTTGCTTTCAAACGTGAAATCATTTGAAGGTAAATTAGAGCCATGGAAAGTGAAACTCAGACTTAACCGGGGAAGGACAAAAGCCTTCTACAACACTTGAGTGTGAATGTGTGACAGTAACTGAGACATTTAATGAGGCAAGGATCAGAAAAGTAAACAAATAGAATTGAACACTCTTCAATGTGGAGCCAGCCGATGCGTCCGCTCACCTACAATGTGAAATCATTCAACTGCAAAGCAACGAGGAGCTGAAAGCCAGGTACAACAGCCCTGCCTGAAAACTATAAGCGTTACATTAATAGCGACGAATGTCTCACTCTGAGGAGATAGGAAATAAAATGTGCATCTGTGTTTTGAACAACTTACTGCTCCAAACAGTTCTCTACAAAACTTACCAGTGCGAGGCCTGGTAACTATCGAGGCCTGCGAACGCCATACACCTGACCCGAGAGGAGGAATCCCAGTCTGCACAACAGAGGTGAGTTCATTAAAATGGATAATGTAGATGGCTTATCAGTGGTATTAATAATATCCAAATGACCGTTGGTAGAAGTAAAAAGGTTTCTCGCTTCTGGTCTGTATGAGGCATGTGCAAAACCTCATTTGGAAAACATTGGTGCTGGTATTATCCAAATGTAATTGTTAATAGAAATTGTAAGGATTCATCCCCTTATTTTTCCCATACGAGGTAAGTGGCAAGTGATTGCTTTAAATAGAAACCCATCTTGTAAGAGGATACCGAATTCTAAGCTGAATGCTTAGTGATAGAAATGAAGTGTGATTTTTGTTGTTGTTCTTGTTGTTGTTGTTGGTTGTGGGGCTTGAACTCTGGGCCTGGGTGCTGTCCCAAGCTCTTCAGCTCAAGACTAGTGCTATACTACTTTGAACCACAGCACCATTTCTGGTTTTCTGGTGGTTAATTGGAGATAAGAGTCTCATGAGCATTCCAGCCTGGGGTTGGCTTTGAACCACGATCCTCAGATCTCATGAAGTGTGAGTTTTATCTGTCAAATCTATTTGCTACTTATTTAATGTCTTTAATGTTTTGAGTAGCTCACACAGGTTGCACAGATATAAATTTTGGTATTTGCCATCTCCTGTATATTTAAGAGAACTAGATGCTTCATTTTGCCATCTTTACCAGAGAACACTTCAGAAACTGTTCTCACAAAGTGGTCAGGAGTCAAGGGCCTCAGTAAATTCCCAGTTCTAGATGAATGTTGTCCAATACTCACATAAAGTGAGCCACATGTGTAAGTTGTGTGTTATAATGAATGGTCTCCAGAAGCCGTATGTCAAAGCCTTAGTCACCAGTGTGGTGTGCTATTAAGAGGTATCTGGACCTTGGGTAGGTGGGGCTTAGTGGGAAGAAGTTAGGTGCTGGGGGATGAATTCTGGAAGGGGATATTGGGATGATGGTCCTTCCTCCTCTCTGTCTGCTTCTGGGATGTGTGAGATGTGCAGGTTTCCTCCACACAGTGCTCTCCCACGGTGCTCTGCCTCACCACAGGCCCCAAGGCATTGGGGTGGCCAAGGAATCATGGATGTGTGCACCTCTGAAACCGGTAGTAGCTGAAACTGCCAGCCCCCAATCCCTTTCCCCCTGTTCACCTCTGATACTTGTCACCGCAATGCCAGCCCCCAATCCCTTTCCCCCTGTTCACCTCTGATACTTGTCACCACAAGGAAAATTGATAACACACGTGTGAAATATTATTAGACACTACCCTTTCAAAAGTAAAACAACAACAACAATGGAGTGAAGTTATCTGAGCATAGGTATATGTTTTCCTTAGCCTAATATAGCCCTAACACTTTTTAGCATCATATTACAAATGATGGAGCTATTGAGCGATCTTTTTGGTTAGTGTGTGAAATCTGCTATGTGTTTTATACTCATGGATCATCTTGGTTAAAACTCACCTCAAGTAAGTAATCAGAAGCTATGTGTGCCCCGAGGCCACTATAGGACCTAGACATCTCTAGGGATTTTGTATCTGTTAGAGGTGTATTATGTCATCTTCAAATATAACTGGTCTCCTTACAAAATTGGGAAGTGTGGAGGCAAAATCACTCACATAGGAGAACACTATGCGTATATGAAAGCAGGTAGTATAATGCTACATCTACAAGCCAAGCAAGGAATGGCTAAGATTGCCAGAAGTTAAGGGATTGTCCTGGACTAGTGTCTCCTTCTCCTCCTTCTGAAGGAATCAAGGCTGTGGACGTCTTGATTCTGGACTTCCAGTCCCCAGAAATAGGAAACAATTTCTGTTGGTTAAGCCTCCCAACACGTGGTACTCTGTGACTTCCTGTCCTTGCAACCGTACAGCTCTCTTTTCTCTTTTGTGATTAAAAAAAGTATTTGCTTGTAAAGATGCTGTACAAAGAGGTTACAGTTATATCAGTAAGGTAATGAGGGCGTTTCTTGTTGGGCATTGTTACCCCCTGCTTTTTCTCCCACTATCCGTCCCTCCCCCTCCTCTCCCACTTCCCCTCCCCAAAGTTGTAAGGTTCACCTCCAACACAGTGTCTTGTGAGTCTCATTGTTGCAGTGCATCATCCTGTGTCCTTGTTTCAACATTTTGTTATTCCCCTTCCCCTCCCCAATTGGATAAACGTGTATACAAGATGCAGGGCACCACATCAAATACAGTGACAACAGGGATATACCATAGGAGGAAGAACATACAAAAGACACAAGGAAAAAAAATCACATAGTATGTTAAAAACAACAAAGAAAAACCTCTTGTGTCCATATCTCCGGGTTCATTTCACTTAGCATCATCTTATATATAGCTTTTGAGCTTTTCTGCTTATCTGACAAGATTATCCTAGATGTATACTAATTATTGCAAATAAGGGAAACCATGGGGCCTATGTTTCTTTAAGACTGGCTTACAAAAACGATGGTTAGAGGCCAGGAAGCAGATGGCAATGCCTTCACAGTATGCATGCTTCCGGCCCGAGGGCCTCTTCCATCCATCCTTGTCAAGAGGAGTGCTAGCCTTCTCTCCTTTCATACAACACTACAACTTCATTTTCTTTAAGTCTCTTCTCATTCTCCTACATTTCCTTTTTTTGGCTTGCCTGTTGTTCACCTTCCAGCCCTCTCATGGAATTGGGTCGTATCTTCTTTCAAAGCACACCAATAACTGACCCATTTCAATCATATTGAGCATGAAGTGGGCTTCTCCTAAGCAGGAGAAAGCCGGCCTGCTTGGTATCTCTAATGAATGTAGCATTGTCCACCCGCTGGAATCGCTGATGTCAATTGCTGACTGAGAGCCTGAAGTCATGGCCCATGTGAGAATAGCATTTTGGGTATTTGACTTGACAGAGTGAGTACTCAACAGTGGAATGAAGAGCTGAGATTGGAGCATGAACTCTGAATGCCTAAGCAACACCACCAAAAACATAAAAAGAAATATAGCAAGGAGAAAGAAGGGAGGAGATTGTTGTACTTACTATCATTTTCTACTTTAAATATTAAAAGTTGGATTAACGTATTTTGATAGTTAATAAAGATGTAACATTACTTGTAAACATCTTTAACAGGCTGGTGCTGGTGACTCATACCTGTAAACCTATCTACTTGGGAGGCTGAGATCTGAAGATTGAGGTTCAAAACCAGCCCAGGGCCCGCCCCCCCAAAAAAAATGTGTGAGACTCTTGTCTCCAGTTAACCACCAGAAAACTGAAAGTGGCACTTTGGCTCAAAGTGGTAGAGTGCCAACCTTGAACAAAACAGTTCAGGCACAGCATCCAGGCCCTGAGTTCAAGCCCAGGACTGACCAAAACAAATAAACAAGTCTTTGCAGCACAATTGTAAAGAGTCCCCAGATTTAACTCTTCATTTTGTTTCAACCCCCTTCTGGGGGGAGGGCAGAGGGAAAGAGAAGAAAGAGAGGAGAGGAGAGGAGAGAGAAAAAAGAGAGAGAGTATAGTCTTCAAAGTCATGCTTTTTGTGACCTGTATCCTTCAAACAGACTACCTAACAGCTCAGCTGTGAACTCATGATCTAATCACATCTCAACAGCACCACTGGCTGAGATGAAGTCTTCAACCCCTAAAGCTTTGGGGCCATTTTATATCCAAACAATAATAACCTGGGATAGATTCATTGGTATTCCACCATGCTGTTCACCATGCTGACTTGCTCCTGCAAGGGCTCTTCCTATGCATTTGAAGTCAGTGAGAACAACACTACTTCTCGGCTGGGATTTATCCTCTCTGTTCTCACCTCACTGTTTTGTTGTCCTTCACGTTACTTTCTTCTAGTTCATTTTCTTTTACATTTTCTCCAACTAACTGTTTGCCTGAACTCTCTGCATCATATAATAACTTATTCTAATCTTTTACTCGGGAGCGGGTGCAGGTAAGCAGATGGTGATAGGAAGAGACTAAGGGCAGCATTTAGATGTGTGAAGTGAGACAATGGATTTTGCTATCCTGGGAAGATAGGTGATACTTTTCTCAGATGGGGTTGAATGCTTGGAAAAATTCTATGACTCTTGTACTTGGGTGGATTTTTGCAATTTTTTTTCATAGCAAATATCCTTTTTTTAATATGGTTTATCCAAAGAAATATTGCTGCTTCTCAGAGTTTTGACAAATACTGCTTTTTATTTGCTCTTCTCTCCCTATGTCTTACATTACTCTCTAGGCATGCCATATATTTAAATTATGTATATGATTTTATTATTTACAGTATTAACAAAACTCACTTTCTATGTTGGTTCAGAAAGATGGATGACTCTAGTATCTTAAATTTGTCTATTAAATAAAATAAAGAACCAACTGGCTGTGGTAGTTTATGACTGCAATTTCAACTCTTGGGCAGCCAAGACAGGAGAGTTGTGAGTTAGAGGCCAGCCTGAGCTTCACAGAGAGACTGTGACTCACAAAACAGTGTTATCCTTACAGCAACTCAATTCTTGGTTTAGGAAAAATAAGCCATTTTAGATTGCAATTAAGCTGATCATTTGCCTCTTGGAAAAAAAAATCATGGTGTATTATAAAGTAGAAAAGTCTTAGCCAGGTGCTGGTGGCTCAAGCCTGTAACCCTAGCTACTCAGGAAGTTGAAGTCTGAGGATGGCATTTCAAAGCCAGCCTAGACAGGAAAAGTCTACGAGACTCCTATATCCACTAACCTACCACACACATACACACACACACAAAAAAAAAGGCCAGGAGTTGACTGTGGTTCAATTGGTAGAGTGCTAGCCATGAGCAAAAAAAGCTCAGGGACAGCACTCAGGTCCCAAGTTTAAGCCCCAGGACTGGCACCAAAAAACAGACAAAAAATTTCTTTGTTTTTCCCTTTGAAACGAACACTATTTCTCTCTCTCTCTCTCTCTCTCTCTCTCAAAAGATATCTGATTACTTTATGACATACATGGGACCCTGACGTGTGTTGGGCCAGAGCATTCTTTGAGTCATCAAACTAGGGATAGAAGAGAAACATTTGTTAAGTAAACATGTATCAGTGCACACATCCCCAGGTCTGATGGCTGAGCTTAGCTGACCTCAGCCTCGCCTGCTCATGTGTCTTCAGAGTAGGAGGAGGCTGATCGATTTGGGCGGTAGAGGCTGTGTGTTGCCATCCATGGGAGGTTTGTACATCGAAGGTGCGTGTCTTCCCCCCTCCAGCAGACTAGTCGGGGTGAATTCCAAAGGAGACAGGTGAGAACTTGCAAGCTCACATAGACTTGGCTCTGAGGTGATACACTGGTAAAGCAAATGACAGACATTCAGAACCAACAACGCTAAAGTGAACACCACCCATAGAGTGACTGCAGCCAGGGTAGAATAAAACACTGAAATGAGTCCTCCAGCATTCCTCTTTAGAGGTGTTAGAAATGAGCTCTATGTAAAGACACTGAAAACAGCAGGAGAAACCAAAGCCAGAGGGTAGAGAGAAGCAAATGGTGGAGCGGATGGGAAGATATGGATAATATTCCACTTGCAAGCTGCATCTTTGGTGCTGCTTAGAGTGCTGTGCTTCTGAGATTTGGTTGGTTTGCTTGGTTAGGTTTCCTTATTCTGAGATCAGGCTAATCTTGACCCCGCCATCTCCTCTCTGTTGCGTGCATTAGTATAAACGTCTCCATTGCTTGCCACCAGAGGGTTATGATGTATATGTACAGTCTTTCTCGAACATAGAGACTTTATATCAAAAGACGCTTTCCCCATCCCAAGGTCAAGTTTTTCATGAATATTTTTTGTGGAAATACATATTTTTTCATATCCTAGAAGAAAGCATCATTACCTATATCTCACAGATTATTAGTTTATTAAACTGGACTGTATGAGTATCAAATAAGAACGTTACCTAATTTGTAGTAAAAATTATAGAGGATCTGTGTGAATTGGGATAGACATCTAAAATCACTTAGCACAAGGTGATAATATTCATCATTTTAACCCAGACATTTTATCACTAGGGATTTATTTATATAAATAAATTTGCAGAAGCAAAGATCCATATACATGAGTGCTTTAGGATAACTTCACTCATTTATAATGAGTTACATCTAAATAAAGAGGAATGCTGTAACCAACTATTTCACTTTACCCAGATGTACTTATAACTATGTTAAGTAATGGCAGGCTAGCTACTCAAGAAGCTGAGCTCTGAGGATGTCAATTCAAAGCCAGCTCAGGCAGGAAAGTCTGTGAAACTCTTATCTCCAATTAACTGCCAGAAAACAAGAAATGGTGCTGTGGCTTAGAGGAAGAGTCTTGAGCCAAAAAGCTAAGGGACAGTTCAGGCCCCAAGTTCAAGCCCCACGACCACTACCATCACCACCACCAACAAAAAGATTAAGTAATCTGCTTATGACATGACAAAAAAAGTACTTACATAAAAATCCCAACTAATTATATGATTAGTCCCCAAAGGTATACATTCTTCCTAGACATGTCACATGGATGTATTCTTTTTGTGTGCAATAGAAGAAAATATGTTGCACCTACTTATAATTTTCGCTTACATAAATAGGAAATATTCATGACTGAGTTTTTATTTGGGTAGATTTAGACCCAAGATGCGTGAACCACATGTACTAAAATTACCTTGAGCTGAAATTATTATGGGTAGAATTACTTCATTGTAGGAGTATGATGATATGTCCCTGGGTGAGAAAGTGGTAGACTAGGAAAGAGTTGGGAAGAATGCTATGGGGTCTGGTGTAGCCATGGAGAGAATTCCAGTGGAGGGGTTTGAATTATAGACATACTTCAGGAGATGTGGTTGTTCATATCTTATACTGTATTGTTTTTATTCTCCATTTCAATTTTCCTTATTGTTCTCATGGCTTCCATGAATGTCCATCCAGGTATTTTCTGTACTTTTGGGAATTAGGAGAATGTTCCCCAACTCTCCTTAGAGAAGACAAGTTGCCTGGCTGGGGTGGAAAGGTGGCCAGATGAGCAATGACATCTCTGGAGCAGAGGTGCAGAATGAGGAGGATTTGTGGACTGTGTTAGAATTACATTGGTATGATAGACTGTATTTCTTTCTTTGTCAGTTGTGGGCTTGTACGAGGGACCTGGGTGCTGACCATGAGTTCTTTTTTGCTCAAGACTAGCACTCTATCACTTGGAGCCACGGCACTAATTCTGGTTTTCAGGTAGTTAATTGGAGATAAGAGTCGCAGAGACTTTCCTGCCCAGGCTGGCTTTGAACCGCAATCCTCAGATCTCAGCCTCCTGAGTAGCTAGGATTACAGGCGTGAGCCATTGGTGCCTAGCCTAGACTGTATTTCTGTTTGCCAGACATTCTACTTTTCCTTCATCTTTGGTTATGGAAGGATCTGACTTTCCTATGGTGGTAAACACTGGTGTGGCCATTTAACTTGAAGTGGACAAGAAAATGTGAGCAAGGCAGACCTGCATCACTTCTAGGCAGAAGTGTTCATAACTAGTGCACTGCTGTCCACATTGCTCATCTCTCATCCTCAGTCCTGGAGTTCAGATGAGAGGATGTCATATCCATAGCCTTTGTTCATCATCACATTATGTGAATGTAGTGGTTAACTTTATTTGAGAACATGGATTATGGAGTGCCTAGATGTTTGACTAAACTTTATTTCTAGTTGTGTCTGTGGATAAAGATGATCTTAGTATTTGAGTTAGTGGCCTTGGTAAAAACAGAAGCCCAGTTGAATGGATATCATCGATTAGTTGGGGGCTGAGTAAAACAAAAGGTAGCAGAAGGTGAATTCACTCCTGTCTGACTGAATGACCTGCGATAGTGGTCTCCTCCTGAGATGTATTCTACTCATTCCCATGATTTTCAGGTCTTTCCATCAGATTAAGATAACCATCTCCGGTGGTTTTATTTCTCAAGAAAATCCTAAGAAAGCAGTGAAGTTTTGTGTTTTGTAAAACACACAAGTTACTTAGGCATTGTTACTGTAGCATAATCTGACCTATACTAGCTTATATACTGGGATTTTTCATAGAAACAAAAGAGGTAGAATGGGAGACTGAACTCACTGTTGTTATCCAGTGGGGAATTTCTGTACACTGAAGATCTGTGAACCCTCTGGGTTCTTAGACTTGGACCTTTATGTATATTCACCCTCCTCTGAAGCACCATTCCCTCCAAATCCAGGTGTTTCTGTAACTTCTCAACAGCTTTAATCTCAACTTTTGCCTCTGAAGTTTCTTCACCATTGTCAGGAACTCTAGTGATGGTTGTCTGTGAACACTGCACCCAGAATATTTCAGAGTATGTTTGATGAACTCTGGTTGAATTTGCACCTACTTGTCAAAAACTATCTTGGAGATAACAGTTGTACCCTTGGCACATAGGAAGGTCTCAATCTTAACCACTCCCCCATTTTTATATTAGGAATCTGATCTGAATATATTAGGTGAGAGAATTTTTGAGTGTGGATTGACCATTTAAATTGCATTAAAAACAATCCTCCCAATTCCACAAGTGCTGGAACCCAGCTTAATTAGAAAGGGCTCATTAGTTTGCAGTGACTTGTGTGTTGACAGGAATGACCTACTGATGTATCATTGGGGAGTTGCTGTGCGAGACAGGCGGCCTGAAGCTGTACCTGACAGGCAGCCTCCACAAGTACTTGTACTTTAATTCCCTCATTCTTCTGTCTCTTGGTAAGGCAAGTGGAAAAACCAAAGTAGTTACCCAGATAATTAAAGAAAAACAAAACCCGTGTGTGGCAGGTAACTTGAAGAGCTTCCTTGAAAATTTCCAGGCAACTGTTGTCATTCTTGGCTTTCCTGGTGTCAGGGGGTATCTACTCCTGTCTCACAGAAGCTACTTTAACAAGTGAAATGCTCTCAGCTGGTACCTATTGCTTTATAGGAATTCCCGTACTCATCAATCTAGATTTTGAAATAGTTGTCAGATCTCAGGGCTGTGCTGTTCCCACTGATTCATGGCAAAACCCCATACCTCTGCTGCGGTGATGATGTTGAGCTATTTGTGAGCATTCAGAAAGCAAGTTCTAACAATGTAGGCTTGTCTTACAGTACTGGAGTAAGAAAAGAGCTGAATAGTCACAGTCCGGGAAAATGGTTCCAGTTTTGGCAGAGACCAGGAAGACTTGCTGTATGCCTCTCTGTAGGGGCGCCTGCTACTTCCATGCTGTCCTGGTCCTCTCGCTTTGCAGAAGACAATACAGTCACAAGGCACACTACTGGAAGCTATAAAGCTAGAACTTCAACCAGTTCTATGTGATTCCATTTTTTTTGAATACTCTGTGGCTCCTGGAAACCAGGCTACGTATAGTTTTAGAAAGTTCTGTGACTGGGGCTGAGAATGTGGCTTTGTGGTAGAGTGCTCACCTAGCATGCATGAAGCCCTGGGTTCAATTCCTCAGTACCACATAAGCAGAAAAGGCTGGAAGTGATGCTGTGGCTCAAGTGGTAGAGTGGTAGCCTTGAGCAAAAGAAGCTCAGGGACAATGCCCAGGCCCTGAGTTCAAGCCTCGGGAATTGCAAAAAATATGGTATGATTGAAAGCAGAACTGAGTTTGAGTGGGTCACAAACTGTGTATTATAAGAAGGTGACTCCCAGACTGGTACTTGGAATGGAATGAGCTGGAAGGGAATGGAATGAGCTGAAAGAGTGGTAAAAGCAGACTTCTAGTCCTGCTGCTAGAATTTCTGACTCAGTAGGCCAATGTTGAGGCCTAAGAATTGGTATTTTTAATAAGTTCCAGGAGATGAGCCCTGGGTCTTGGGAACTATACCACTGCATGGAGAAGAGCTCAGGGAGCTGAGCTGGACACCCAAATCAACATTCACGGGAATGAGATCTCTTATCTGCAGACACCTAGGAAGAGTTGGCAATAAATCCTAACAGCAAAACAAATCATCTAAAGAGAGATTGCCTATCCAGTGGTGATGAATACACACACCAAATAATGGGACAGAAAATGCAGCTAATCCCGTTCAGAAGCAAGGACAATGTCCTTGAGTTCCCCAGACACCAAGCAAAGGTTTAAATATTAACACAATTTAAATTAGTTTCCTCAGGAATTGGATATTTCTGGTATATGGTTTGGTTTTAAGCATGACTTAGTTTCAGGAGCATCCCTTTGGGTAATCCCTGGGGGCAGGGGACCACTGATAATGAATTTTGTGAGAATGGCGCCCTCTGGTGTAGTGAAAGAAAAGATTATGAATCACCCAACTTCTAATTCACACTGGATTTGTGTGCAACTCGAGGCTGTCTCCTTCACTCTACACTAGCAAACCTGGAGGTCAGCTCCTGATACCCATACCCTTGGTGGTGTACCCCAACTGAGCCAAGCCCTTGCATGTATACTCCAGGAGAAAATGAGAGAAGACAATGAAAAGATCCATGTGCCATCGTGAATCTTGTTTTGTGAGATGACATGATTTCAGGATTTGACTCACAAAGTAGCTGAGAGCTTGTCTAGAAATTAGGAGACTGTGTGTGAAATCCCCAGTATGGGTGTTCATTTTTCAAGAACATTGATATCCCAGGTACATGGTAACATCATTTACAATAGCCAAGACATGTCTGGCTATCAATGCTGCAGCCTGCTGTGTTCTGTGGTTGAGGACTCCTATCCTGGAGGGCGATGTCCTTGTTTCAGGAACAAGATAGAGCAACCTGAGCTGCTTTCTATTCAGTATCCCCCTCAGCCCACCTAATTCAGGCTTCCTTGGATGCTACGTGTTAGGAGGACTGGCTTTCCCCTCCTACCATCGCTGGTCTCCTTCCATAGGGGCTTTGCTGTCATTGTAGTTCTCAGCTCCCTGCCTTGGAAAGGCAGAGCCAATGGGTAGATCAACATGTCTATTCCATAACTGAATGGTCCACGGATGCTGTACACAGGCTAGGCCCATTCAAGGCCATGAGGGAACTTCATGCTGATAAGATAGATGAGGAGAAGGTGGCTCAGAAGCTGACTTAGTGGCCATTTCTAGTGATCGCAGACTGGTGAGTGCTTTCTCCGTGGGGAGGCTCTTGCCCACGTGACACAGAACTAATCTTAATCTCTTCTTCGTGCAATATGCCCAGTTCTGCCAAACCCAGACACCAAGATCCTCATTCCCTCAAGCTGTTCTTGTGATGAATTAGTTTGCCATGTGTAATTTCAGACATATTACAATATGGATCAGATGGGGAGTGGGGGAGTGGGGCTGCTAACCACCAACTGATGGTCACGTTATCACCTGATGATTAGGCAAGACCAGGGTCAGTGACGTACCACAGGGGTTGGGCCCAGGCTTGGTCTGTCTGTTAGCTGTACGGCTGTGAGCCCAGAAGCTGTCTCTCACTCCCAACCCTCCCCAAGGGCTGTGAGTGATCCCCTGTCTTCCTTCATGGAGAATGCTGAAGCTCTCTATGGTTCAGTGATGGAGCAGGACTAACAATCTGTCCCCTGTCCCCCTTTCCTGATCTTCTGCTTGTAGAGGGTTGGAAGCTGAGGATGAGGGAGAGGAATAGAGCTGTGTATGTCCAACCCATGAAACTATCCTCGAGGAGTTGATGGTCTTCAGTTGGTGGTGTTCCGCACATAGCTTTGCAATCTATTTTAGGTCACTGATTCTAAGGCCACAAGAAATGACAGCAGACCCTCAACTGCAGATAGGATTGTACAGGGATTCATACTTGAAGAGTTAAGTCAGAAGGTTCTGGAACTGAAGTATGGGTGGACATGACTGGGTACACTGACAAGATAGGGTATCTCCAGAGAAGCATTGTGACTGGGCAAGGTGGATGCCGAGGAGAGGGTAGCTAGTCCATATTACAATCGCAATACTGCCTCCTAGTGGATATTTTTCAGATTTTCAAAGAGGAATGAAAATTGCACAATAAAAGAACAGGAACTCCCCTTTTCCAGAACCAGCAATGACATTTTGTTTGTAATTCTTTCTTGGCCAATACAAGTAACATGAAAAAATCCATACTGTATTAATTTCAGGACGAATTTTATTTTTCTAGGAGTTTGGTGAATTCCTTCCTTCCTTCCTTCCTTCCTTCCTTCCTTCCTTCCTTCCTTCCTTCCTTCCTTCCTCCCTTCTTCTATTCCCTCCCTTCCCTCCCTTCTTCCCTTCCTCTCTTCCTCTCTTCCTCCCTTCCTCCCTTTTCTTCCTTCTCTCCTGCCTTGCTGGTAATGGGGCTTAAACTCAGGACCAAGGCATTCTCCCTGAACTTTCCTGCCTAATGCTAGCACTCTACCACTTGAGCCACAACCCCATTTTTGATGTTTCTTAGTTAAGTGGAGAAATTTGTGTCTGCTTGGGCTGACCGCAAACTGAGATTCTCAGATCTCAGCCTCCCGAGGAGCTAGAGTTTCTGGCTTGAGCTGCTGGCACCTGATCCAACCTCTAATTTCTAATTAGCAGATTTGTAGCAAGTCACATTGCTGTCTCTGCTCATAATCCATGAGGTTAACAGCAACTTCTGTAATAATTGGTCAGGACTTGATTAATAACTAGAAGCTTACATTTTTTGTACCTGTTTTTCACCTAAGGACCAAAGAAGGCCACATGCCCAATGGGAAGTCCAGCATCTACTTAGTTTGCCTCCAGTTTCCCAATGTGTCAATCACCTCCAATCAGAGCACACGAGATCCCTACCCATTTCCACTCAACTTCCCCACACCTATCCTGCTTTTGTGTCTCTACCAAAACCCTGGTAATGGCTTGTACTATTCTCCTTTGGTGCATCTTCATTTGTATCCTCAGAAATCCACTTAGTTCTATACAGATAATATAAATAATAGCAGAGGGCCTCAGTTAACTGGCAGTACAGACAGAAAAAGAAGACTCTTTTAGATTTGGGTTAAAGTTTAAGAAGGATTCTTCTCTTCAGGCTGTTTAGATTCTTTTCCCATGGGTCACCTTTCTAATTTTCTTGTTACCACAGAAATTTGTAATAAAACATTTTGCTTTAAAATGTTGAACTTCATTAACTTTCAAGTTGAAAAATTGTTTTTTTGAGCTTAAGGCAGTTATTTCTGCAAAGATGATGGCTTGGAGGTTTATTAATTAAAAAGAATGTGGGGAGGATTTGAAATATTATCATCTGGGTGACTTTATTCTACATGTATAAATATTCCACACTCTCTCCATAATTAAGATAATATGAACAGAATTTGAAATATGGTGATAGCTTAAATCCTGAAAATAATTCTTTTTAACATGAATAATTATCCCAGTAGTTTTATAACCTAATAGAAATCAAAGTAAAAGAGAAAAAACGTGAGCATTTTAATTATGTGAAATTGTATGTATTCTGGGAAATGGGTAAT
Organism: Dipodomys ordii; assembly: GCF_000151885.1. NCBI lineage: Eukaryota > Metazoa > Chordata > Mammalia > Rodentia > Heteromyidae > Dipodomys > Dipodomys ordii. The sequence continues at coordinate 6,502,660 of NW_012267320.1, read as the reverse complement.
ATTATACACACACTCCTTCTCAAGAATCCTCATTCTAGAACTTTCTCTCCTTGGAGACACTCCAAAGAAATGGACTTTAGCCTACCCCTCTCAACAGTACCATGGAAATACAAAGCCCTCAAAGACACATACCTGGTTTGAATCCGAATTTGGTAACAATTTACTTCATTTTTGAACTGACATGGATACTGGAAGTTCATAGCCTTTGAACATATTTTTCATTTATCTTTCTGCAACTAGAAATAGTATTCTTTATTCCAGACAGAGAGGTAGAAGAGAGAATGTTGTGGGAGTGGTATGCTTCTTAACTTTGTAGGCCTCGCTTTAGAGTCCATTGTAGTATCAGTTAATTGAACTATGATTTTTAAATTAATCCTTTTGAGAATTCCCCTGAGCCACCCACACTCTTTCTCAGTGTCACCATGGATAGGCATATATTGAAGAAGTTGTTATCCAAGGTGGTCAATGAATACTTACCAGCAAATTGATTATATGTGAAGCAATTTTATGTTAGACACAACGAATGTGTTGAAATGACAATTGTTTAACATTTATTTTTATGATCCGATCCATCCCTTCCCTCCTTTTCTTTTCTTCTTTTTTAACATGTTGATTGTGGGGCTTGAACTCAGGCCTGGGCGCTCTCTCTGAGTTTTTTCACTCAAGGCCAGCACTCTACCACTTTGAGCCACAGCACTACTTTCCTGCCTGAGCTGGCTTTGAACCACCAGCCTCAGATCTCAGCCTCCTGATTAGCTAGGATTGTAGGCCTGAGCCACCAGTGCCTGGCTCCTTCACTCTTCTTCTATAGCTAATTCATGGTAACTACCTATCTTACCTTTTAAAATCATTCGCTTTCCTTCTTATATAAATAAGATTATTTCATAATTTATCCGATCCTAGGTTTTATGGGTTTAAAGGAGTTGGTTGGTGTCCTGCATCTTGTATATACAATTTTCTAATTTGGAGAGGGGAAATAAAATGCTGAAATATGGATACAGGATGACTCATTATAACAATGAGATGTACAAGACACTATTTTTTTGGGGGGGATCCGGTCGTGGGGCCTGACCTCTGAGCTTGGGCGCTGTCCCTCAGCTCTTCAGCTCAAGGCTAGTGCTCTGTCACAGCGCCACTTCCAGCTTTTTTTCTTTTTGCTTATGTGGTGCTGAGGAATGGAACCCAGGGCCTCATGCATGCAAGGCAAGCACTCTACCACTGAGCCAACTTCCCAGCTCTGTACAAGACACTATGTTGAAAGAACTTTACAACTTTGTGGGGGAAGGAGGAGTTGGGGAGGTGGGGAGGGAAAAGATGGTAGGGGAAAAACAAAAGAGGGGGTAACAATGCTCAATAGAAAATGGACTCATTACCTTGCTCATCTATACTGTTCAGTATCTTTATAATAAAAAAAATATATATTTTATTTTTAAAAAGGAGTTGGTTGTATTTCCTGAAATCAACCCTTCTTTTTGTAAGCATGAGTCTCATCTACTTTTCCCCTCAGCATCGCTTGGGGGCCTGGATGAGCATGGAGTGTTAACTCTCACTCCAAGTTTCTGATGCTGAAATGGGCCTGAGTTTGTTTATGTAAGTTCTCTGGGGAATACTCATTCTGATGGTCTTAGGTCCGTACTTTCAGATCTTTTGCTATTGAACTGTGTGCATGGTAACAAGAATTCAACTCTGTGTGTATGTGTAGTGGGCGGGGGCATGATTTAACCAGGATAAGACCTAGCTAGGAAAGCTTGTGGGTGTAGATTATGGCGAGAGAGCACAGAAGTTTTGGAATAATCCTAGCTCCAGAGGTATAAATGAGCAGGGAAGGAAGGAACTGAAAATTTGATGTATCTCCACCACTCAGTGCATCTCCCATTTTCTACCAAGTGAAATCACAGATGGTTTGATCCCCCATAGGCCTGCTCAGGCACCACATGGCAGCCTCACACATGTCTCCACGCTATGCTCTCAGGTGACATGCTTCCACTTCATGTGGTGGTGCCCTAAGCTCAGTAAATGTTCATACATCTCAGTGCACACTGGTACTCTCTACTTAGGTTTCCTTGTTTTTCAATTTTATCTTAAGGAAGCTGGGTGGTGGATCACTTGGTTGTATTGCTGGCTATGAAGTCATTGGGTATGAATCATAATCTGATCATAGCCAATTATCTACTTAAAGACAAGGGCTGAAGCGGTACTTTAGCAATTCTAATAAGCTGTTCTCTTCTCTGCCAAATGGTAGAGGTAAAAAGCTCCTCACAGGTTTCTGGAAGGTTCACATAATTATACATGTTAGAACTTACCCTGGAAAAAAGCAAATGTCAGTTCAGGAGAATAAGAACACACATTGATTCTGGGATTGTTTTCATGTCATGCAAAATGGCAGATGGTGTAAGCTTCTGAAAGGGCTTTAAGATCCTTAGGGCTCAAGACAGAGATGTTAATAGAACATTGAGTTAAAAAACTGAAGCTAGAACTACCATATGATCCTGCTATACCATATCATAGGATCCTGGGCATACATCTGAAGTATGTTAAGTCAGCATACAGTCAAGAAGCCTGCACGCCCACATTTATAACAGCACTATCCATAGTAATCAAAACACATAATCAACCTAAATATCCATTAACAGATAAACGGATAAGAAAATGAGGCATATGTACACAATGAAGTACTATTCAGCCATGAAGAATGCAATCACATCATTTCCAGGAAAACAGATGGAATTGGAAATCATCATGTTAAGTGAAATAAGCAGACTGAGAAATTTAAAAAAATTATGTTCTCTCTCAAATATGGAATCTTACTCTAACAAATGAAATACAGGAATGTTAAACAGATTCTCTTTGGGAAGGGTGTATACGCTATACTGTCCTGTGCTCTGTGTGTGTGTGTGTGTGTGTATGTGACAAAAGGAGAAGATACTAGTGAATATGGTCAAAGTATTATATACACACATAAGAAAAAAGAACAATGAAACCCATTGAAATTGTTATAAAAAGGGGGAGGGAGAATGGGGGATGAGGAAGAGATAAACAAGATAAAGGTACAATGTATGCATTGAGGACTACTTATTCATTAGAGATGGGCTTAAATATTGTCCTGTTGATGCATTTTCTGATCTTTGTAGCTAACGTAGTTCTCTCTTAGTTGCTTTATATTTTATCTTGATGATGATTATATTGGTAGTCATTTTGGCACTTAAGAAATACTTATGTATTTGTTTATTTTGTTGTCCACACTGGGTGTAATCTTCATGACAGTAGAGAATACCTTGTTGGGATCTCAATGCTTTAGCTCAGTAGCCTGCACATAGTTTGTTCTTAGAATGATTTGTTGTGTGAGCAAAAGAATTCTACATTATTACTTTTAATGGGTGTACTTTTTATGATGACTATTTCTTAAAATTCTTAGTGTTCACAGAATCAATAAAAGAGCTCCTAGGAGCTTATTGTTAAACAAAAAAACATGTTCCTGTTTACAAGGTGTTTGCATCTATTGAGTGTTTATATGTGCATGTTAGAAAAACACAGCATGAGCAGTGCTTTTGTACAATGTAATTCAAAATCATACAGTATGATTAATCCAAAAAAGTATGAGGTACTTTTTGATCAAACGAAAGGGAAATTCACTCTTACTTGACAAGCTTTTAAAAATTTATTTTATTTTATGTTTTGAGGGTGGTCCTAGGTATTGAACTCACAGTCTGGGCACTGTCCATGAGCTTCTTTGGCTCAAGAGGGGTGCTCTATATCTCTACTTCTGGCTTTTTTTGCTGTTTAATTGAAGGTAAGAGTCTCTTGAATTTTCCTGCCGAGGCTGGCTTTGAACTGTGATCCTCAGATCTCAGCCTCTAGAGAAGCTAGGATTACAGGTGTGAGCACCCAGCTACTTTGTTTCTTAAAATAATTATTTCTTGAATAGCTAAACTATGTCAAATATTTTGCTAGGTTTTGAGGAAAGAAAAATAAACATGGAAGATAAAACGTATTAACAAAGACTAACAGAGAAAGTATCACAATGTAGCCCAGGCTAATCTCAATTTCATGATCCTCAGCCTCCCAAGACTTGGATTACAAGAGTGTACCATAATGGCTGGCATTATTTCCAGTTTCTTGCTACTTTATATATTCTTGTAGACAGACTATATATATAAAACAAGATATATTCCCTAGAATAGGTTTTTGGATGAGGAGTTGTTGGGTCAGTTGGAAATGAGTACTTTGAATTTTATTGCCAAATGACTCTATTTTGAGGACAGTTTTTCAATACTGAGCATGGTTCCCCTCTTTAAAACTATTTGTTATCACCAGTATTATCATATCCAAAAATCTGACATTCTCATTTTGGTTTCTGTTGCAAGGTCTTGCTATGTGGGCCAGGCTGGCCTTGAACTTGTGATCCTCCTCCTCAGCTTTCCAAACGAAGGGATTACAGGTATATGTCAAAATACCTAGGATGAGAAGTTTTCAGTTGAATATGAGAAAGATAGGGTCTTGTATTACTGTATTTTCACTGAAATAAAATACTTCTGTCATTTAGTGTTTGTTTTTAGATGAAATTTTAATTCATATTTAAATTGAGGTACTCATATTTTCCTTTTCATTTACAACATACCTTTATCTATTGAGAAAATAAAGTCATCACAAATAGTCAAGATATCTTTTTCCAGATTGCTGTTTACCTATCTATCTACCGATCTATCTATCTATCTATCTAATTTATTTATTTTTAGGTTCTGGACTCATATCCAGGGCCTTGCACATTGTGGGCAGATGCTTTAGCATAAGCTACATCCTTAACCTTCTATTTACTTAAAAATTTTTGTTATCTTTGTTGCAGGCACTAACATTATATATTTAATTTTTCTAACATCAAATTGCCTAATTTAAAACTTCTTATACAGAAGCATTATTCATTAATTAATTCATAATTTTACTTCTATGATGCACTCCTAATGCCTATTTGTTTTCATTTCATGGTTAAAATTGATTTTGGTGTTAATGTGAAGTGGAAACCCAGGGTAATTGGTTTTTCTAAGTAGTGTGCTTGTTCAACACTGATCTTTGTACTTTTTTTTTTCTTTCTTGATTGCTAACATCATTTTAGCATTCCATTTTTTTCTTTTCTTTTTCTTCTTGTTGCTGGTATTTGGGCTTGAATTCAGGGTCTGGATGCTGTCCCTGAGCTTTTATGCTCAAGACTAATGCTCTTACCCTTGAGCTATAGCTCTACTTCCAGCTTTTTGGTGATTAATTGGAGATAAAAGTCTCATGAACTTTCCTACCTGGGCTAGCACTGAACCATGAGCCTTAGATCTCAGCCTCTTAAGTAACTGGTATTGCAAGCATGAGCCTTCAGCACCTGGCACATCCCAGTTTTGATCCTTCACTGTGGGGAAAGTTTGGCACATGGCTGAGTTACAGAGAGGAAAGCTGAAGAAATAGGCATAACTTCTGGAAAAGGAGGGGATAGAAAGATAGGGATCATGTACCTTTTTCCTCTGTTCTGAGTAGAAGAAAGATTTGATATTTGGAGCTGGACTACCCCAGGTAACCTGGAACTCAGCAGATAACTGGAGCAGACCCTGTGCCTTGATTAGGAGTTTTTAGAATAATAAAGCAGAGAACTGGGTTTGCACAAATTGTCAACGTCTTGACTTTTTAGATAAGCAAACAAAACCATATGTTTTAAAGCCACCATTTAGATAGTTGACCTAAACTAATTCATCATATTATGGCTATTCATCTATTTTGGTTGTCTCATATAGTCTTATTTTGAAGTATTTTGTTTGCTCCCTTGTTGTTTTTGACTTGAGAATTGTGCATCCTGTCTCCTTACAGGAGTGACTGCCTTACATTTTAAAGATATTGTCTTTAGCATATTTTTCTATAATTACATAGAAAATTCAATCATTGCTTCTAATCAAACTAACGTGATATATTTATTACATCTTAGAGTCTATATTAATAATCGAACCTACTTAACTATTCTTAAACTTTTGTAAAGAATTTGTATTTTATATTTTGCTTTCAGATTTGTATCATTTGTCTTTGTAATGACTGAGAGTGCATTTCTACTGAGATGATTTTAGTTCTTGATACTATTTATTTTCCAATATGTTGTCGGGTTTGTGATTATAATTTGCTTTGTTGAATTATGTTTTTTTAAAGGAAGCTATTATAAGAAGTAAGATTATACTTTAGATACTAAAACATGTTTTTCCTATTGCTTGGGTGAAAATTCTTAGGCTCTAAGTTTTTCTTCTTAAAAGAATGGAAGAGATATAACCATTATAAATAAGTATATGAAGTCAGTGTCTCTACTATGATTTTGCATTTCTAGTTAAAAAATAATTTCAGAATGCTCTATGAATTATTATACATTCATTTATTGATTTTATGAATAATGGGGAATGCTTTTTCGTTTATATACTATGGATTCTTTGGTTCACAAAACATTATTATTATTATTTTTATTATTATTTTGTAATGGTTGTGGGGCTTGAACTCAGGGCCTAGGCACTATCCCTGAGTCTCTTTGTGATCAAGGCTAGCACCTTAGAAGTGGCCACAGTGCCACTTCTGGTTTTTGGGTGGTTAATTGGAGATGAGTCTCATGGGGACTTTTCTGTCCAAGCTGGCTTCGAACCCTGGTCCTCAGATCTCAGACTCCTGAGTAGCTAGGATTACAGATGTGAGCCACTGGTGCCTGGCTTTCAAAAACGTTTTATTGACTCATTATTCTAATTATTGGTAATGTTTCTAATTATTTCAACATTCTCTTGAGGAAGACATTATATTATTTAAACACTTTTCCAAATCCCCCTTCTATATCTTGTTTACTACATCTTTGTCTTTTTTCTTTCCTTCAGAATTTCTGATATTTGCCCTCCACATGATGCATTGCATTTATCATGGTAATATCTGCCTCTTATTGGCTTTTATTTATTGCTACCAACCTTTAATTTTCCTGTGGCTTATCATCATAGAGCCATCTCATTATTTTATTTGAGTGTATATATTATCTTTATAGATTTTAAATAATTTTTATTATTAATATTATAGTTACGGAGTTGTCCACAGGGTTTCAATTCAACAAGTCAGAGCTTATGAGTACAAGGTATCTTGGTCAATGATTCCTCTTCCATCTGTCTCCTCCATCTTTCTCAATCCCATCCATCCCCTCAAGTTATGTGGTTCCATTTTCACACATGTATACATCTTATTATGTCTACATCTCGCCTTGAGGTTTAATTCCATTGAATTTCTTCTTCACAACAACATGCTTGTTTTGTGGTGCTTTGCAGGAGCTGGGCCTTCTTGTGATGTGTTGAAAAGCCTTGGTTTTCTAGAATTCTATCCTAATTCTCTCAGGAGGCAGTTTTCAGAAGGAAGCTTTACTTAGGAGTCTCTCCTTGTTTTGCTCCTTTCTCTTATTCTTATGTATTGTTTGCAAGCTCTTAGCTCTTGATGGTTCCCTCCCCTCCACCTGCTTTGTCATAAAAGAGAAAGCCTTCAAATTTGTTGTCTTGTTATGACAATGCAGACCAGCAAAGATCAAGACCATTTTTTAGAGAGGATAAAGGAGTATATCATTAATTTTTATTTTTTTGCCTGTCTTGGGCCTTGAACTCTGGCCTCAGTGCTATTCCTTTTTGCTCAAGGCTAGCACTTACCACTTGAGCTGCAGCACTACTTCTGGTTTTTTCTTGTGATCAATTGGAGAAAAGATCCTCATGGGCTCTTCTTCCTGGGCTCACTCTGAACTGCGATCCTTACAGCTCAGCCTCCTGAGTAGCTAGGAGGAGTTCAAGCATGAAACACTGGCACTTGGCTTTCAAAGAGTTTATTGCTGGTGATCTGAACCAGGCTAGTGCCCGAAACAAGCTTGGGTTCTGAGAGGGGGGAAACCCAGAGTTTTTATACAAACTGGTTACATATAAAAAAAGAGTCATTAATCAGATAATACAAAAGGTCAGGAAAGTTGATATCAACTTTGGACCAGGTGGGCAGTTGTGCAGAAATTATGACACAACTGTTACTACCCCTTCTGAATTACTGAAAAAAAAATAATGCCTTGTGAGCTTCCCTCTATCCACTCTGATGGCTCTGCCTAGTGCATTCCAGCCATGCCCCACTGGGCCATATCCAGCAATTGGGTGGGGCTACATTCCTGACAAGAGGATGCTGGAAAGTCCCTTCATAGTCACCCTTTCCCTTTTGCTTGGTTCCCTGACTTTCTGACTGTGGGATTCTAGAAATAGTAATCTCTATTTCTGGCTCATGCCCATAGTTCTTGTTACTCAGGAAGCTGAGATCTGAAGATTGAGGTTTGAAGCCAGCTTGGGCAGGAAGAATCTGTAAGACTCCAGTTAACCACACAAAGCTGGAGGTAGAGCTGTGGCTCAAGGGGTAGAGCACTAGTTTTGAGCAAGAATGCTGAGATACAAGTACTCAGGCCCAGAATTCAAGCCCCACGACTGGCAAACACACACACACACACACACACACACACACACACACACACGAGAGTCATTTCTAGTATATTCTGCAACCAGAAATTTAATTCTCCTTGACTTGCCCTTAAGGTTTCTTAAATACTGGAATAATATTGCCCAGGAAGAATCCAGTATTGTATGATCTCTACTTATGAGTGAGATACTGTTATACAGGAATTTGATCATAAGATGCAGAGAAGCCACATTTTGAGAGGTCAAATCAGGAGTATTTATTGGAAAGCCAGCAACTGTGAGTGGGCATATGTCCCCAAAACACTTGCAGCCTTGAATACACTGAATACTGTTAGGAAACTGAGTCATGAGGATAGTAAAGAGAGAGCAGAAAACAGTCTCAACAAACCAGATCAACCCTAATGGAGAGATGAAGAGAGACACCATGGTGACCTGAGGAGAGTCAGGAAACAGGAGGCATGGCTGAGCTGGTCTCAGCCTAAATAGGGTTATGGCCTGGGCAAGGTCACAGGTAGCTTGAGAGTCCAAATAGTCTTTTGAGTTCATGGTAACAGTTTGGCAGGTCCAGTAGCCTATTGTCCGAGTCCCTGCCCTTGCCTGTAGGAATTCAGACACACTCATCACCTGGTGGTGGGACTTCACCTTCACTCACCAATGAAGCCAAAATGGCGCCAGGTAGACCCAATTCCCTATCATCCATCATGTTGCCAAGATGGCGTCAGTTAGACCCAGTCAGTATCCGTATTTCATTATCAGGTTCAGATGCTTAGGAAACCTGTCCAAGGTCACTGAAGAGAAAGGCCATGGGACAGAATTCTCATGAAGCCTGTCTATTTTAGTACCTGATTGGAGTGCAAAACTCCTCAAAGCAGGGATCTGGAAACTGGGAAGGAATTTCAATCATTCTCTACTGTCAAGATGGGATGAGTGAATCTTGTCTCTTCTGGTAACTTAAAAACTTCTGTTATTTGCCAAGTTTCCTATTCTCTCTCTCTCTCTCTCTCTTTCTCTCTCTCCTTTCTCTCTCTCGTACTGTCTGTCAGTTGTGGGGCCTGAACTCTGGGCCTGGGTGCTGTCCCCCAGCTCTTCAGCTCAAGGCTAGTGCTCTACCACTAGAGCCACAGCGCCAGTTCTGGCTTCTGCTGCTTATGTGATGCTGAGGAATTGATCCCAGGTCCTCATGCATGCGAGGCAAGCACTCTACCACTGAGCCACCTTCCCAGGCCCATATTTTCTCTTTTAAAGGGGAATAGTTCTTTTGTTTTACAACTTGCTGTACTGAACCTGGACAGAAATCATCTAAATACTAGTACTCATCTTCTTCCATTTCATTTCTGTTCCATCCACCTGTGAGTGAAATGGTCATCACTCTCCTTCAAATGGTACTTGCTTCTTTTTAATCTTGTCTTTTAGGAAAATTATTTCTTTCCCTATTAGCAATATAAATTCCAGTGGCCTATTCTTAGAAAAGCTTGCTGAGCTATAAAAACATTCTAGGTATGGCTCAAAATAGCTCTTTAAGAATATATTGGGAGCCAGGCAGCGGTGGCTGGTGCCTGCAATCCTAGCTACTCAGGAAGCTAAAGAATGGAATGCTAGCTAGAGCAAGCCAGCGCTCTACCCCTGAGCCATCATCCCAGCCCCTCTCCATGTAATTTCTATCTCTGTATTTCTATATCTGTCTTTCATAGCCAAACAAAGAGATATGAATCTGTTTTCTACTTGGTGGTCTTCCAGGCATGAGAAGCTGGTTACCACATATTTCTCAGGAATACTCAGACCAAACATTACTGGGATAACTTTTTAGACTATGAGTCAATGGGACCCGCGGTTGATTGGACCCATCAAAGTCCTTGATACCTTCCCAGTTGATTAATTAATTATTAGCTCTAGGTAAGCATGGATGACTGAAATCACTTCACAGCCTCTTATCTTGAGATATAGACTTCTTTTAGGCATAAAGATACTCCTATTGTTACTCTCCATAATACCATATTTGAATGTCTGAATAGTGATGTACTTGGTATAGATTAATTTTAATTGACACCAAATCATTGGATGTTGGGCACTGACCCATATGAAATTGTGTGTGTGTGTTATTATTGGGGCTTGAATGCAGGCCCTGAAACTATCCCTTAGCCTTTTCTGCTCAACCCTGGTACTCTACTACTTGAGCCACAGTTCCATTTCCAGCTTTTTCCTTGGACTTTTGTTTGGTTGGTTGTTTTATATTTTTATTTATTTTTTGTCAGTTGTGGGGCTCAAACTCAGACCTTGGGCACTGTCCCTGAGCCTCTTTGTGTTCAAGGCTAGAGCTCTACCACTTGAGCCACAGCATCACTTCCAGTTTTTGAGTGGTCAGCTGGAGATCAAAGTCTCACGGGGACTTTTCTGCCCAAGCTGGCTTCAAACGGCCATCCTCAGATCTCAGCCTCCTGAGTAGCTCAGATATAGGCATGAGTCACCAGATCCTTGTTAGTTTAATGAACTTTTGAAATTGTCAAGTTACAGTCAAACTGGTTACAATTTCAAATGGTTTAATTGTTATGAATCTGATTTGATAGATGAGAACAAAATAGAGACTTGAAAATGCTCTCTACCTTTGTCAAAGCCACCAACCTGCAAGAGCTGGCTGAGGTCCCCAGGTAAGCCTGGCCTAATCTTTTGTGCATCGTGCTTTCCTGTGCCTCACTGAGCAGGTGCATCTGCCAAGAAGGAATTGAGGTAAAGATGCGGAGGCCATAGCCTTTTGTAATGCAGCATGGCAAAGTGGAAAGGAAACGGGAACGTGAGGCAGTCATGTGTTTGCTAAATATGTCTTTCTCCTCTGCTTATTATTTGTGTGACCTTGAGCAAGACCCAATTAACTCATCTAGAATTGGGTTATTAATATTTAACTTATAGTACTTGTGTGAAGGTTAAATGGATTAGCATCTGTCATGATGCTTACATCCTTTGCTGCTGTTGTTGTTGTTGTTTCTGGCATATCACACTGTAGTCTTGACCTGTTCCTTTGCTCACTCTCCTCTGTCAGTCAACCTTTGTAATGGATCAATTAAAAAAGAAAAAAAAACCCTCTTAGTTCTTGGCAAGCATAAATAAAACTTTCGTGAAGATTTTCTACTGGTATTTGATTTTTTATTTTCTGTGAGTTAAGTTAGGTATGGAATGTCTTGGTGGTATGGTAGGTGTACTGTTGTTTTGTTGTTTGTAGTTGTTATCATCATTTATACTGGTCCTGGGGCTTGAACTCAGCACTTGGACACTACCCTTGAGTTTCTTTACTCAATAGCACTTTATTTGAGCTATAACTCTGCTTCTGGCTTTTTGGTGGTTAATTGGAGATAAGAGTCTGATGGCCTTTCCTACCTGAGCTGGCTTTGAACTGGAATCCTCACGTCTCAGCCTCCTAAGTAGCTGGGATTGCAGGCATGAGCTGCTGGTGCCTGCAGGTATGTTGTTTTTCTTTTTAAACATGATTAGTTTTCTAAGATGGTTGTAATGTATTGCATATCACCAGTTTCTCTGTATCATCTGGCTGTGGTGTGTATGTGTGTGTGTGTGTGTATACACTTCTGAGGTACTTGGGATTGAATGCAGGCCCATGTACACCTTGTACATGCTAGGAAAACACTGTACTATTGAGCTACCTAAACAGCCCTGGGACATCTTGATCTTCTCTCTTTGTTTCTTACATCAAACCTCTCACCTATCAGCAAACCTTGCTTCCCAATGTCCCGAGAATTTTCTTTCTCATTCTAGTACTGCTACATTGTTGATCCAAGTCATTCCCATCTGTCACTGAATGTGTTCATTAGCTTCCTGTTTCTGCACTTGTTTTCTTTCAGCGATTTCCAGTATAGCAGGTGAAAAAAACTGATTAAAGTATAAGCAGTTGGTTCAAAAAAAATCACTCCACTACTTCAGACCTTCAGTGGTCTCTTATTACAGAGAAAATAGTAAGATGCCCAGGTGGTAGAGCTGGCTCTTCCTTATCTGACTCCACCTCAGTCAGCTTACCTTTCTACTCTTCTTTTTCTCTTTCCTCTCCTCCTTTCAACACTGCTCCAACCTCCATGCTATTCGTTGAATACACTATCCATGCTCCCTTCTCAGGACCTCTGTATGGGTTTGTGATGGCCTCCTTCTCTTCCAAAACCACCCCCAAATTCCTCCAGAGCAATCATGGGATATGTGGGTGTTCCTGGGTCTCGCATTTAAAACTGTACCACCCCGCTATTTCCTATTCCACTTTTCTACCTGATTTTTCATCATTCACAAAGCACCACCATGTACTAATCATGTGTCTTTATCCTGTGACAAGGAACTATTCTAGGCACTTGAGGGTAGAGCATTAAATAAAGCGGTCAGAAATATCCATCATAACGAATTCACAATACGCTCCTAATTTATTTTGCTTCTTTCTTGCTTCCTGTCCACGAGAATAGAAGTGCTGTGGCAGCAGGGCTTTTGTCTGTGTAGTCCAGGCTTACATTCCTGATGCGCGAAGCATGCCTGGCAACCAGGAAGGCTCTCAACAAACGCCAGCGCTTGCTGTTTTCTTTTCCTTTTCCCAAATTACAAGAAAAGAAAAGTATAACCCCGCTTCTGAGCGTCATTCCTGAGGAATGGATTCCTGCAATGTCCGACTCAGGGCCTCGCAGGACACTGTTGCCCGGGAAAACGGAAGACACGCTGGAATTGTTCATTAAAATTTGGAACCAGTTCAATTCAATGATCCTCTCAGACAGGGATTTTAAATGCAAGAGCGGTATTCATGTAATTCTGAGTACTTATCACAACTCTAGATCTCTACGTACAGATTCTTCTAAGACTTGTGGGCTGATGCGCAGCCACCAGAGAGTCACATGATGAGGCTGGCACTCCACCCATTGCTTCTGCTCCAGAGGTGTTGCTTTGAGTACTTGGCGGTCATAGACATGGGAAGTGAGGTCACTTGACCACCTTCAGTACCACAGACCAACTTGAACCACTCAGTCAGGACCTTTGGATGGAACATTTTGCTATCTTCATTCTTCACCAACTCCTGAGGGGACTGATTTGAAGTTTGCAATTTTGCTTTAAAATAAGTCTGTGTTAGGATAACTGACTCCAAGAGAATTGAATCACTGTACTTGAGGGCAGTATGGCCATCAGGCTTAGAGGATGATGTA
>NW_012267320.1:6470118-6488844 GCF_000151885.1 Dipodomys ordii | reverse complement strand
GTGTGTGTGTGTGTGTGTGTGTGTGTAGGAGGGAAGAGATTTGGATTGACACCAAACAAAATAATTTGGCATGGTGGGCTGCTACCCCTGAAGATCATATGACTAATCATCGTTCAGCTCCACTAGTAATTAGGAAGAAGATGAAATCATTACAAGGAATAATTTCTCACTTATCATATGGGCTGAAATTTTAAAATCTGACAATGCTAAGTGGTGGCAAGGGTATAAAGCAGCGACAATCAGTGTGTACAACCCAGGATAGTGTAGATTGGTGCAGCCATTTTGGAGGTCAATTTGCAATATTTAGTAGCAAGTTGAAGAAGATTCACTTGCTCTATTATTCAGAAATACGTATTCCAATACAAGTACCCTGGGAAATCTTGTCATACTCAAGAAAAAAAGAGTCAGCTATTTTATTTATAAGGGTATCAAACCCTCATAAATAACCTTAGTGCCCATCAAAAGAAAAGGGAATTACACATGGTAGTATATATGAATATGGCAGAACACTGAAAATGAAAAAAAAACCCAGCTCCAAACCCATTCATGAGAGGACTTAATAAAAGTCCATGTGACTCTTTTTTTTTTTCAGGTAAGGGGTAGGTTTATTCAGTAGACCTGCTGGGACCAGGCAAGGTTGGCACTCCACATGGCTGGCAAAAGAAAGAGGAAAGAGAGGAAAGAGAGAGAAAAGAGCAGAGAGCAGAGAGAGCTAGAAAAGGGCAGAGAGAGAGAGAGTCTGGGCCTGGGCTAGCCCTTATCTAGGGTATGGGCAGAGAAAGGTGTGGCCACATCAAATTCAGATGTGACCTCAGTGGATGCAGATGTGACCTCTTCCAGGTGTCCCAGTTGCCTAGGTAACCCAGGTACTGGATGGAGACTTTGCTGCGAGGTAGGTGGAGTCTGCTGGCTATCCAGGAGCAGACCTTACATTCCAGTCTTTTAATAATCATGAAATAGGGCACGGATTCTCTCTGGCTACTTCCTGCTGACAAGAGGGGCATCGACAATAGGGGTAAAAGGCTGGAATTTGGTCCCCTCCCAGAGAAGGCAGTGAGCAACTGCTGTCCCTTGGTGGCGTGAGTCCTTAGATGAAGTCTGGAGAAGTCCCATGAACATTTAGGGGCTGGAAAAAAAATACTTGAGAGCAAATAAATGGCAAGAGGAAGGACTTGGGGCTGAAAATGTTGGTAGAAATGTCTCTAGCTACTTCTGACATCTGGCTACTAGGTAGAGAAGTCAGGTGACAAAGGCAAGAATATAAATTCCTGTTCAGTTAATAGGTAGACAGGTATAGACATTGGATGGGCAGGATTCTTACTTCTACTGACCTCCCGGTTCAGGTTAATTTTGAAAGGGCAGGCACAAAGTAGCTGATGTGACATCTCCTCTTACTCCTCTCCATGTTCCCTTGTTCCCCAGACTGGCTGAGTCTAGGTGCTCGTTGCTGGGATGGCTTGTCCCAGTTGGTATTCAAGGAGGATTGAACTCAAGGCCTGGGCACTGTCTCTGAGCACTTCTGCTCAAGGCCAGCACTGAACCACTTTGAGTTATAGTACCACTTGCAGAGTTTAGCTGGTTAGAGATAAGAGTCTTGAGCCATGCTTCCAGCCTGGCTCTTTGCAGTCAGTTGGGAGATGGAGTCTTAGGGATTTTTCAGCCCAGGCTGGCTTTGAACTGCAATCTTTGCCACAAAAGCCCTTTATTATTTCCAATTAAAGCAACAAGGAGATCAAGTAGAATAAGTAGAGCTTCCCTGGTCCTTATCAAGAATTGCCAGCAAATATTCTGCAATGACAAAACTCATTAGATGTGATGAGAATTTTAGCACAGATATGCCCAGTATTTTAGAACCATGTCGTCAGTAGTAGAATACACAACACAAAACAAAAAAGGGAAATCTCAAAACCTAAAATTTTGACAACATTTAGACATCTTTGCTAACAAAGCACATCAGATGGTCGGGCCTCAGTTACCAGGGCCTGTGAAAAGAGCAACTTGTTAGCAAGGCACCTTAGAATAGATGAAGTAGTAAACTTAGTGGAAGGTTAAGGGTCAGATGGGGCCAAACCCTTAACCCACCACGTGGCCAAGATGGCGAATTTCTGAAAAATGCAAAGAAACACTGAACAAATAGAAGATCAAGCCTACATTGGCTAGCCTTTGAGAGGGAACCTAGAGGGGGGTCCCTGGGACCCAGCCTGCGTCGCACTCTTCAAGGCACAAGCCAAAAAGTTGGACATGAATGGCAGAGAGCAAAGAGAGCCTGAAGTTAAACTTTTGACCATTTACCATTGCAGTAGCAAAAACTGTGTACATCTGAGAATGGCATAAAATTAGGCTCTCTGGTTTTCCAGCAGGGAGCGCAGGAGACATTTCAAAGGGGCTTCACCGTTCAGGCATGATTCCCAGCACCCCATTAAATGAGTAGGAGAGTCAGTCTGGTGAGTGAAGGAGAGCTGACCAGGCAGAAGCGGCGTCCTGACTTTCCCCAGAGCCCTTTAGAGAGAAATGGCCAAGCCCCCAAAACCAAGCATCCTCGGCTTCAGAGGTGATCAGCCTTTCAGCTAAAGGCCATAGGAGCTCTCTGGCGTGGTGCCACGTCTGGACAGAGACTGAGTGACAGAAAGCCGTAGAGAGTAGTTTCACTCACCAGAGTAGAGAAGTGGTGTGGATGTGAAGGCAGCAATGGTATCGATGGGCTGTGTCCGCAGCAGACAGACTGGTTTGCAAAAGGCCGTCAGAACTGTGGGTATTCCTCAGAGCAAAAAGGGAGGAACAAAAAAAGAAAAAAGAGGGAAAAAAGAGAAATCCCAGCTATCCTGACTTTAAGCCCTTTATCCGAGTCACGGCACCATTTATGTTAGGTTTTTAAAAAGAGGTGGCCGAGTAAGAACTGCACCAGCACTCATGTGGTATTCAGGTAAGGGGTAGGTTTATTCAATAGACCTGCTGGGACCAGGCAAGGTTGGCACTCCACGCGGCTGGCAAAAGAAAGAGGAAAGATAGAGAGGAAAGAGAGAGAAGAGAGCAGAGAGCAGAGAGAGCTAGAAAAGGGCAGAGAGAGAGAGAGTTTGGGCCTGGCTAGCCCTTATCTAGAGTATGGGCAGAGAAAGGTGTGGCCACATCAAATTCAGATGTGACCTCAGCGGATGCAGATGTGACCTCTTCCACTTTAAAAACCTAACACCCAGTACAGGAATAAAAGTATGTGGAAAGAAGGATGTACAAGATGCTATGTCGAAAAATGAACTTTACAATTCAGGCAGGGGCGGGGGAGGGGGAAATGTAGTTGTGGAGATGGGAGGGACGGGATGGTAGGGGAAAAGCAAAGGAGGAGGCAACAATGCTTGATAAGAAATGTACTCATTACCTTGCTCATGTGATTGTAACCCCTCTGTATGGTATTTTTACAATAAAAAAAATTTTTTTTTTAAAAAGAAAGGATGTGTGTGGGTTACATGCAAATACTATGGTACGCTGAATAAGAGACTTGAGTATCCATGGCTAGGGCATGGTACAAGCAGGAGAGCACCTATCTAGCAAGTGTGAAGCCCAAAGTTCAAATCCCAGTATTACCCTTTCATGGCTCTTATCTCTTCCTAAGCCATGTTCCAGACCACAAAGCTCAGAAAGGCAGAACACAGTACTTCTTTTCACAGAGGAGAACCATGTGCCGTCCCCACTCCTCCTGGATCTGTCTCTCGGCGGGGCTCTGTCGAGGCAATCTTGGACTGTACTTGGCCAAGTTTTCCTGGAGGATGGCTCGAGCCCCACGTTGGGCGCCAGTTGTCCTGACCCGCAGGACTTCAACGAGGGCAAATAAACCTAAGCGAGAAGGAATGAAGGGACAAGAGACACGAAGAATGACAGCAAGACAAGGATTCTGATCAAGCTGCCCCCATGTGACTCTTAATCTCCAATTAACCACCAAAAAGTCAGAAGTAGAGGTGTGGCTCAAGTGGTTGAATGCCAGCCTTGAGCAGAAAACGCTGAAGGAAAGCTCCCAAATGCCGAGTTCAAGTTCTAGTACTAGTACACACAACACACACACACACACACACACACACACATTAAAAACATTCAACATAAGTTATGTAAAGACTGAGAAGTAAGACTACATGAATGGTAAAAACACAAAACAATTGTTTAGGGATATATATTTGTAGCATAAAAGCATAAAGAAATGCTTGGGAAAGGAAAATCCTCAGGACAATGGTTGAGTTTGAAACAGAAGCAGAGGACAGAACTCAGAACACGAGGCTTTCAATACAATGGACTAGCAATATTTTATTTCTTAGACTAGAAGGATACACAGATATTGACACCACTCTTCCTATGTTCTATGCCACAAATATTGTGGAATACATTTTTTATATAAGGGAAGTTTTCTATGTTTATTTTTGGCAGCTCTTGAGTTGTATGGAACAAACAATTCGTTCATCCGCAAACCAAACGTTGAGGCTCTTGGATAGAAGAGAGAGGAAGGGGCTCAGATCTTTTCTCCTCTCCTTTCTCTTCCTGCGCCTTTCTCAGGCAATAATAGCAGAAGGAAAAAGAAGTCGTGTCAGTTCTCTTCGATGACTTTCTAGTTTCTGTCCTCTGGTTCACTCTTCCTCCCAGATAGAGTACTATTTGGCCAGAGAAGTACTACTTTATTTTGTAAAGTTATTGAGCCTGTACGTCTTTCTTTAAAGTCATCATGGTTTGTAATCTTTTGTGTTTGCCAAGCTATTCTAGATTCAGTGTCTACTAGCATCCTTTTTTATTAATTCATTCTTAGTGCAGAAATTCTCTCACAAAGTATGACTGACATCCAACTAATATCCTTCTTCTTGGAACCAAAGTGTCTTCTAGCCCAATAATAAATAAGAAGCAAGGGGCTTGGTGTCTGGGGCCTCCCAGGAGGCTTATAACATATCTTGAGGAATCTCTTCAGTCTTAACCAAAAAGAACAGCTGGAAAGAGGGAAGCATTTTTCTCTCAAGTTAATAAACCATCTTGGAGTTGCTTAGGTTCTTGCATACAGCAATGTCAACAGAAAATATCATTTCAGTTGTGGATGTTGTCACTTAATTTTTTTTTTGTTGCTGCAGTGAGCTTTGCTCAAATATCTTAGATAGTGGAGAGAATAAATCTTGAGTGCAGAATATTACTTTTTAAAAGAAATTTCAATGATGCTGTCCTCTTCAGCATCCTGTGTATCAGACTCATTAATTCATGAAGAGGGAGCAGGAGGGAGAGAGGAGAAGGAATCAGCCATTTCTTTGTCTCTGCACATTTAGGAAGATCCAACAAAGAAAATATTTTCAAAAACTGAATGCATGCTGTATTGACCCAGAAAAAAAATCATGTTTATAAAAATTATTATTTTGGCCATAGTGGCAGATAGATACTTTCCCAATTAGCTAATTTTGTTATTGTGGGATTATTTTGGGGGTTGTTTTTGCCAGAGGTTGATAACTTAAATTCCCTACTTATGTTGAATTTTTGTACTAAAGAATGAGAATTTTTAAAAAATAATATTCATTCTTAATTAGCATGCATCAGCTTTATGGGGAGAAGGTGATTTAACTGTGACATTTCATGCATTTGTACAATGTATTCCAATCAGTCTTGCTACTCTATTGCTCCCCCTTCCCTCTCCCCACTTCCAATACAATGCCAAGATGTTTCACTGTTCTATTCTCATATTTGCCAATAATCCATTTCCATAATTTTCATCCTTTCTCTTTCATCAGCCCAACTACCTGTGGCTTGGACCCTTCCCACCACAGCCTTTATTTGTCTTTCATCCTTCCCCAACCCACAATTGATCAACAGTTTTCATTGGATTTCTTTTCCCCCTTCCCTCTTTCCTCCTATGTAGTCCCTTATTTAGATTTGTGTTCTGTTTAGCCATAATCTTAAAATATTTTTCTGAAGTGGTAACAGGAATGTGACAGGAATGGGTAAAAGAAAACTATGAGTACTGTTCTTGGGTCTCCAAGGTTACAAAATCCCAGCTACTCAGGGGGCTGAGATCTGAGGATCATGCTTCAAAGCCAGCCCAGGCAGGAAAGTCCGAGAGACTCTTATCTCCAATAAACCACTCAAAACAGGAAGTGGTGCTGTGGCTCCAGTGGTAGAGCGCTGGCCTTGAGCTGAAGAGCTGAGGGATAGTGCTCAGGCCCAGAGTTCAAGCCCCACGACAGGAAAACAAAAGGGATTAGGATGGCACAGGTGGGAGGGCTTGATTTTGGTGTCTTCTATTGTATATAAAAAAATGCACTTGTTGGGACTGGGAAGGTGGCTCAGTGGTAGAGCGCTTGCCTTGCATGCATGAGGCCCTGGGTTCGATTCCTCAGCACCACATAAGCAGAAAAAGCCAGAGGTGGCGCTGTGGTTCAAGTGGTAGAGTGCTAGCTTTGAGCTGAAGAGCTGAGGGACAGCGCCCAGGCCCAGAGTTCAGGCACCATGACTGACCAAAAAAAAAAAAAAAAAAAAAGCACCAGCAATTACTTAAAGCTTTTGGCCCCCCAAATCCTGTAATGGTGAAATGATGAGTATTTGTCTTAACCACCTGAGACATCCTTCGAATCTGGCATTTTGTTGGTTATTTGGAAATGGAGTCTCAGACTTTCCTGGGATAACTTTAATCCTCCATCTTGGCATCTTGATAGCTAGTGTTGTGTTGTATCGGAATGAGTAGCTAGTGCTGTACAGAAATTCCATCCAGAGATACAAAGCAGCCACGTTTTGAGAAGTTGAATTGGGAGTGTTTATTAGAAAGCTGGCAACTGCAGGCAAACTCATTCCTCAAAGAACCTGCAGTCCCAAATGCTGCTGGCACCAGGCTTAGAAAGGGAAAAACCAATGATTCGCGAACTAAATCTATCCAAAGCATG
The DNA here is from genome assembly GCF_000151885.1 of Dipodomys ordii. Lineage (NCBI taxonomy): Eukaryota > Metazoa > Chordata > Mammalia > Rodentia > Heteromyidae > Dipodomys > Dipodomys ordii. Next base: position 6,481,957 of record NW_012267320.1, on the reverse strand, counting down.
TTTACAGAAGCAAAGCAAGCTAGGTAGGGTGTGTGGGTGTGTCTGAGGGCCAAGGCAAGAGAAACTTTCCTGGAGTTAATCAAACAAAGCTAATGAAACATCTTCAATAACCTATTTCATCTCTAGGGTTTTCAGAACTGGGTGAAAAGTCCCACCATCTATTCAGATGCCAGAATGGCAGTGAGGACCAGATGCTGTTACTTAGACTCAGTATACACATTTCACGGTATTCCTATACAGGTGTGAGCTACCAGCACCCCGCTGAATATTCAGACTTTTTAACAGGAGCCAAACACTTTGACCAGTTACATGACAGAATTTCTTTCCTTTTCTAAAACATTTGTTTGCTTCTTATTTATCTTCCCACCCCCTAGAATTTCTTAAGTAAACAATTTGAGTCTTGCAGTCATCTACAACACAGGAATTTTCTATTGTATTCTTTACTCTGTAGACATACAGTTGTGCATTCCCCCCGCCCCGTCACTTGCATTTACTTAACAAAGAAAGGATAAAGAATATCTTTGCTTGACCCTAACATGCATTATGTATAAAGAGATGTGTTTGTTTGTTTGTTCAGAGCCTGAACAATAATAATAATAAATAACATTAATACACACTGAGAAATAGATGCCCATAGTAACAAAGGAATGAATGAATGGATGGAAGATTGAACATGAAACATTCACTACGCTGTTCTTCATCGTCCTCTGAAAATTTCAGAAGGCCATTTTTCTGTTGCTGTGAAATAGGAAAAGCCTTAGGAAGTTGCTAGAAAACAGGAAGCAGCTGGAAGCAATGGCCGGTCAGAGCCTCTAATCAGCTTCTGTTTTATATATATATACAAGATTAAAGATTCCCTCTGAGTTTTGATTAAAGATGCACAGTTACAAGATTAAATACTGGCGAGTCAAATTGGAAAAGGTTTAACTCCAATCTCAGGATTCATCAAAGCCCTGCCTGGCACGCTCTCCCTCACGTTAAGCTGTCTTTACAAACTGGGATTAGAGCAAAACTAGCCAGGAAAGGCTTCGGGTCCCCAGACTTTCTGTTACCTTTTTCTTTGAGGACAACTGTCTTCATCCACATCACAAATGATTCATCAAGCATCAAAGCTCATTCCCACTACACTTTCTGTTTATTCCCATAACTGAACTCCTTCCAGTGTTTCTACATATATTTATTTAGGTATGACACGACTCTTGTCTTATGCTCTTATGCATTGTCACGAAACAGATTAAAACTTTGTATCCTTGTCTATTTAAAAAAAAAAACCACCTCCTTCATCATTCCCAGTAATTATGCAAACACTCCCGCAGGGCTAAGGAGAAACACGTCCTTCCATTCTTGAGATGTTTCAGACACTCTCTCCTTGGAAGCCACACCAAAGGGATGTGGGCAGAATGTGCAATTAATAACTCGACTGAGGAGAGGTTAATATGGCCATCAGGCATCTGAGAAATAAAACTGTCAAAGCTTTATTAAAGGCTGTAATTCAGGCACAAGCTTGTATTGTAGCAATAAACCAGTTGAAAAAAAAAAGAACACAATGAAAGAACCAGGGGGAAGGAATGTCATCTTAACTCTAGACTGGATCCTAGATTCCACAAATGTATTTTCTTGATTGATGAAGAAGATCAATTGGCTTTCAAATCTCTCATTTGTTGCTAGAGAAACATACAAGTCTCTGTGGAGACTTTGCTACCTATGTTTCAGCTACCAGAAAAATCGTCAAATATGAGGTTTCTATATTTTTATGTAACCTCTTATGTTTAGGACTGAGATGCTCACGTTTAATAATTTGGTTTATTATCCATTCTGTTGGGAGTTGAGAAGCTCTGGGTTATTTAAAAAAGTCTACTTTATCTTCTTTTTTTACCTCACTTATAGCAAAGAAGATTAAGAGAAATATAAAGAGCTAAATCCTGGTTTCTACCTAAGTTCCAACTATGTGATCAGGCTTGGATGTACAATCTCGTGAGATGGGAAGGACTAGATATAAAAGAATGAATTCCGTATTATGTAACATGGGCTCTTTAAGAAATTTGGGAAAAATAGAGAGCTACAGATTCAATTAAAAAAATGGTAGCCAACACTGGCTACTGATAGTTGAGTGACAGGGTAGATAAGTTTGACTTTTCTGAATTATGTTATTAAGATCCAATCTTCATTCAAAACATGAAAAGACCAGTGGGAGGCTAATGGGGTAATTCTCCCAGTACCTAAGATTGGAATATGTTGTTTTTTTTCCCCTGAAAAATAACTTGTAAGAGATGCCTGAGGTGAGGATTGGTGGAGAAGGCTTCCGGGGTCAAGTAGAAACCTAGGCTTTCTCCTTCAAACTGTGGAGTCAATGGATTATTTCAGGCAGAAGGATTATGGGCTAAAAGTTTCTCAGCAATCTGAGTTTGGTAACAAGTTGTTTAACTTGGAAGATTTCCAGGGAGAAGGCAGGTCAGATTTTTTTTTCAATCATCTTTACCTGCCAACATGAAATATTATGGAATTACTCAATGAGCTGTATCTAAAGGAGGTAGCAAGAGGGAGAAACTCAATTTTTCTTCCTTTGGGGACACATTCCATAGTTCTCTTGTCCTTTCACGCATTAGAGAAGATGAATGTCAAGTTTTCATAGATGGTTCACTGTCAAGTATTGACAATTCAAGTCCAGTCTACATACAATCTCCAGCTTCATGCTCACTTCTGAGATTGCTTTATCCCCTTAACTCAGGTCTAGTCTTCCGTCTAGGAAAGAGGCATGGTCTTTCCTTATGTTGCTCCTTTGATGATCTACATAGAAGACCTTATGTATACACTGGATCATATGAGGTGTGTGTGTGTGTGTGTGTGTGTGTGTGTGTGTGTGTGAGAAAGATAGAGAGAGTGCATGGTCCATGTGTATTAGGTATGGAAGAAGAGGCCTATGCCATTTTCCTCTTCCACCTCTCCCCCCATCATCCATAATACTGTATCCACTCATGGTTGGTCCCACGCTGGCCATGTCCCAAATATACTAAGGGACCATGTCTATCTAGATCTCTGAGGCATGTCCTAACGGCTACTTCCTTGAATGACATGTCAGGATTTATTTGCTCAGGAAACAAGAACGTTTAGGCAATAACATATGAGAGCAGGTTTAGGATGTACACAAAACTGTTGCTGTATAGGCGGAAGACAATTCATGATTGAGAGTAGAGGGTTCAGATTCTGATTCTGCTGCCGATTGGCTTTGTGGTCTTGGACTGCTGTCTCCTCTGACCTTGAATGGCTTTTGGGACACAGAGTGAACTCTATTTGTACTTGCTGATGAAAGGTGTTAGCGAATCAAATGAGGCAGTGCATAAGAGTTCTTGGTAGAATATCTGGAATGTGATTTAAAGCCTATTGGAAATGATGGTGATGTTTAAGTATTGGGACTTTTCTGTGCATTCCTAGGAGTAAGGACCCAGGTTGGGGTGAATTGAGCTGCCTGGGAGTGGAACCCTTCTTCTGTGGTGGGTTCCAGGGGAGTTTTGCCATGGCTCATTTCACTACTTAGCTGGAATATTCAAAGGAATTCCAAGGAGGATGGGAAGAGGGGATCCTCATGTCCACCAGCCCAGGTACTCCACCTCATTCTAGGGATGAGGGAAAGCATCGAGCAAAGGCAGAACAGAAATCAGAGCTTTGGAAAAGTTCAGAACATTTGTTTGAATGGGTACCAAGAACTTAGGCATTTCTGTCCTAAGATCTGGCAGAACTAACTGGGGTAAGTCAGCTCTATGTTGGCCTTGAACTGCAGAAGTTCCTGGGTTTGGCCCTGAGCAGGATTCTGAATGCCTAGTCATGAGCACTTGGGAGCAGGAGTCAAGTCTTTGCTAGTCTGCTTTATTTTTCCACACTACCGTGTGTCAATCCATGTGTGTATTTGCTTTATTATTCTAACCAAGTATTCCTATTCCTGTCTGTTTCTATTTCAGATGCAATGGGCTTTCCTCTGACTGTCAGTTGATTTAAGGAAAAATTTTCCTTTATTTGCACTTAGATAGGCATTTTCTCTTTTACCTTCCTATAATTCAAGTTTAAAAAAAAACTGAGAAGAAACTAAACCTTGATTTGAATTTCTGCTCACTGCAGTCTTCCATTTGATAGTGAGCCTATCTTGAAATGCGAGTTTATATGGCATTTGTTTCCTGATTTAAGAATAATTTAGGATTATTTTAGCTGAAAATGTGAAATCAATGCCTTTTTTTGATGAATAGAGGTATTTCATCTGAATAATAAATAAGCTTCTCTTTGTTTTCATAAATAGCTGGGGAAAATCATGCACCTCCATTATCTACTGTCATTAATTCATCCTGGAGAGATATAGAGTCTGCTTTAGGAACACTTACAAAAAAATAAATTTCTCAATGTAGAATATCCAAAGAGAAAAATGAAGTGTAAATATAGAGTATGAATAATGTATTTGCCCTATAGGAGCACCGAGAAGCTCACCTAGGAAGCTCACAAGAGAGCACATAATAATTATTGAAAATCTGACCCTTCCAGAAAGACCTTCACCTTCCTATTTATCTCCATCTGTCTTGCTAGTTGCCACATGGTCAATCTTCCAGTGGCATTTTTGTATGATAGGTATGAAATTATAATGCACAGCACGTGCTTTCTGATTGTCACCTTGTGAAGGTAAAAAATAGGCCCCAAGAAAGCCAGTACTATTACTTTAATAGTTGTCCAAATAGTGTAGCCAGATACTGGTAGCTCACAGTCTGTAATCCCAGCTACTCAGGAGACTCAGATCTGAAGCTAGTCCCAGCAGGAAAGCCTGTGACACTCTTATCTCCAAGTAACCACCAAAAAGCCAGAAGTAGAACTGTGGCTTAGTGGTAGAGCTACAAAGCTCAGGATGGTACCCAGGTCCTGAGTTCAAGTATTAGGACACATACACACATACACATACAAGCACATTTGATTGAAGTAATTTACTATGTTATGGTCATGTTATTTATTTACTTAGTAATTTTAGGTATGTATTAGCTTGAAGTATCGCACACAAGTAGAACCCTTCAAATTAAAATGAGATTCAGCTTGATTTAGATTTTTCCATCCTTTCCTGAGTGTGTATGAGTGTGTGTGTGTGTGTGTGTGTGTGTGTGTGTGTGTGTGTTAGGGAGGGGAAGGTAGAAGATCCTGACCTTCTCTGCAATCTTCATCTAGGAGAAGTTCTAGATCATTAATTTTAGCAAAACACAGATAACTTGTTGTTTATAACATACTGACTTTTTTTTTCTGGCAGAGCACAGCAAAAACAGATCTGGGAGCTGATTATAAAAATAACATATTAATATTGTATCAGCTGTGTAAAGGATGAAAAGAAACAAAATATGAATTCTGCTACCCATACATAACTGCTTCTGTTCTAGCATAGGTGTTCTTTCCAGTGTTAAGAAATGGCATGTGAGTATGCTTGTTTTTTCTGGAAATATATTATCATGTAAATAATACGAACATTTTGTTAAACTGGTATATTTAAAAATTTCTATTTAAAAATTTTATTTTTTGTTATTTATTCTCAGAGTCTAGTGTGAAGTCCCAGGTATCCTTTATCTTGTTTCTCTCATCTTTTTTGGGGGGCCACTCCTGGGACTTGAATGCTGGGCCTGAGGTTCTTTGGCTATTACTCTACCACTTGAGCCACAATACCACTTGCAGTTTTTTCTGAGTAGTTTGTTAGAGATAAGAGTCTCACAAGCTTTCCTGCCCAGGCTGGCTTTGAATCTGAATCCTCAGATCTCAGCTTCCTGAGTAGTAAGTCTTACAGATGTGAGCCACCAGTGCCAGCTAATATCTTTGAGTGTGTGTGTATAAGTTCTGGGGCTTGAACTCAGGGCCTAGGTGTTGTTCTTAGGCTTTTCTGTTCAAGGCTAGCTCTCTACCACCTGAGCCGTGGCTCTACTTCAGGCTCTTTGGTGGTTAATTGGAAATAGAGAGACTTCCTTGTCTGAACTTGCTGCAAACTACAATCTTGAGATATTAGTCTCATGAGTAGCTAGGATTACAGGTATGAGCACTGGCATTTGTCAACATCTTATGTAACTATAATAGAATGTCAAAACTAGGAAGTTGGCATCAGTATAATGTGTGCGAATGTCATATATTATACAGAGATTTGTCCTATCACTATGGCAATCAAGACAGAAGCTCTTTCAAACCCATAAAGATTTCATTCATCACCTGGTCTCCCGTCATTTCTCACCTATGGTAACCACTTGCTTTCTAGCTAGCATTGTCGTTTTGTTATATAAATACCATAATATTATTCCTCCTCCGCCTCCTGCTCTTCCTCCTCCTCCTCCTCTTCTTCTCCTTCCCCTCCCCCTCTGCTTCTCCTTCTCCTTCTTCTCCTCCTTTTCCTTCTCCTTCTTTCAGTCCTGGGGTTTGAACTCAGGGCCTGGTTGTTTATCCTTGAGCATTTTTGTTCAAGTCTAACACACTACCACTTGAGCCAAAGCTCCACCTTTGGCTTTTTTTTTTTTTGAGTAGTTTATGGGAGGTAAGAGTCTTATGGACTTTCCTACTTGGGCTGGCTTTGAACCATGATCCTCAGATCTCAGTCTTCTGAGTAACTATTCTTCCAGGGATATATTGGTATCTCATCATGATCTTGTAAATATGTTTTGTTGTTGCTATCTTCTATCAGTATTAATATGAGACCTATATAGTTGAATTTCTTCTCTACTACCATAACCAATAACCATTATTATCCACTGAATGGTCTTTCTTCAATAAGTCTATTTTTATTGTAGTCACTTATTGATGAACTATTAACTAGGTATGAAAGATAGTCTACCCATTTCCTCCCTTCCTGAAAATAAATCTCTTATATTTTGCTTCTGTCTTAGAAAGAGAGAGACAGAGGAGAGAGATAGGCTGACAGACAGAGAGAGAAAAAGTAGAGAGAGTGAGATATTTATGATACAAGACATTGAACACAGGGCCTTTACACTTGAGTGGTACCTCTAGCCAGAAAGAAAGATTTAAAGTGAATCGACCTGAGGCTGCTACTCAGAGAGCAAGGGCTGGGACATCAGTGTGTTGAGTTTTTGCCTCGTGTTTATCACCAGGGGACATTTTGAAGCCAGGTATTGTACTAACATGAGCATTCTCCCACTCACGCTTTAGATGACTGAGGAATCTATCTTTGCCCTTCAGGAAGTTGGAGTTTAATGTCAGTACTCCTTTCAGTACTCACTGTGGAGGCCTTCAGACAGGAGGATAGTAGGGCAGGGCCTTTGCTTGATTGATTAACATAGTTATATAAAAAGAATTCCTCTAAAGAGGATAAAATAATTCTCCATCTGTGGAGAGACAACTGACGGTGAGTTCTCAATGAATTAAACAAAAAACAGTGAAAAACTCCCTTCCTAGGAAAAAACAACCTCCTTCAAAGCTAAAAGCTAATGGCATGACATTCAATTTCAAAAAAGGACATTAAACCTCAGGAAGATGCAGAGCCATTCGATTGTGGGGGTTGTAAAAGAGGAGCATATTATCAGAGTGTAAGTCTGCTGTATGCAATAACACGTGGTCCAGGGAAGATGGATCTACCAGCTGGCAGCTGGGCTCCACAGCTGGGAGGAGCTGCCCTCTGCTGCTGTTAGTGCAAGCAATCCTCCCGGGACAGGCAGACTTCATGTCTGCCTTCATCAGGGCGCGACCTGAGACTGAATGAGACCCTATATCTCTGGGAAATGATCTTCCTAATTGACTACTTAGTAACAGCATGTATAGATGATGAGCTGCAGTATTTAGAAATCAATTGCTAATTAACGACACAGACAAGAAAATGCTATAGACAATGCCTAAATTGCAGGTAAAGCTATGAAGAAGAAAGTAAAAGCTACTGGATTAAAAAAAACACACAACTGAAAGGCAAATAAGATCTAAATGAAAAAAAAATCAGGTCATCCATAGAAAACTACTTAATTAGGAAAGCAGAAGCCTGAGAGTCTAATTCCATCCACCCATTGCTGCCATCTTTTGCCTTCTTCATGCTAGAAAGGTTGTGTAGTGGCTCATGATTATCATTAGTTATTCAGGAGATACTGCAGATTGTAGTTCAAATCCAGCCTGGGCAGAAATGTCTATGAGACCCCCATCTCCAAAATAACCAGCAAAATGTTATCCTGCAGGCATGGTTCAAGTGGTAAAGTACCAGCCAAGTCAAGCTGATCAAGAGGAAGGGCATGATTTCAAACTTGGCAAAAAAAAAGGTTACTTAGACAAAGTCAAAAAGGCTGACTAAAACAAAGTCAAATATTGGGAGAATCTGATGGGGACTCTCATCTTCTTAAAAGTTGACTTTATTTGTTAGAGAAAAGATCCAAAGAAAATTGAGCAGAGTGTACAGAGTTTCCACATAACTTCACAGCCTCAGTGTCCTGCATGAAATCTTGCATTGTTGCGGCACATGTATTCTTGACTTCAACCCATAGCTCACCTTTGGGTCCAATCTTTGTATTGCTCCATGGGTTTTAACAAATGTCTCATGCGGAACAGTTTCAATGCTCCCCAAAGTTCTTGGAAGCCACTGATCTTTTCATTGTCTCTACAGTTGTGCCTTGGTTTCAATGTCATATTGAGACACAAAGACAGATAAGAACTACGTTGCTTGCAGGCAGTTCACATGCGGGACAGGAGAACGCCATGCAGATAGGAAGAGATGGGCAGGGATTCCAAAGGCTCTCAGCGGAGCAGGACATGAAGTTCTCATACTGTAGAGATGGGAAAGGCATTGACATTGAACCATCCTAGGAAGGGGCGGAGGCGGGGGGGGAAGGTATGAAAAAAACCCCCATCAGTGTAAGAATTAATACATTAAGGGGGAGAGGAAAAAAATAAGGAAGAATATCTTTTTTGGTATTAGTGATTCTGAATGGATACTGTAGTAATAATTGTTATTGTTAACTTTTAATTATTACCTCTCATCAACAACAAGAATCTTTCCTAGTGCTGGAAACAAAATTAATTCCTTGGTCTTGAATAGCAAGAGTTTAAATATGTATCTTTTCCCACTGAGAATCAACATTTTACAACTGGAAGCAATCTGAAATTTAGCCTACTTGGTGTATTTTACAGATGAGCAAACTTATGACTAAAAACTATCTTCTAGTTACCTAGGGGCTGAGAAGTGGCACAGAATTCTGATTCTAATAACTTGCCCTCAATACTCTTCCTACAGGCATAGAAAAATCGAGAAACAAAATTGCTCAACAGCAGGTTGTAAGTCATGATTCCCAAGAAGAGAGAATGAGCCAGTCTAGACAGTAAGAACCTCCCAGGTACAGTGCCCAAAGAAAATGTGATTACAAAAAAAAAGCTAAGAGCAGTTGAGATGGGGAAGGAAGAAAGAATGAAACACAAGGGATAGGAAGGAAGATGTTTAGCAGACACACAGGATCTGATCCTTCCCTTTAGAAGATGTTGCTAAGTCTTGGGAAATGATCGTGGGAGAAGATGGAAATCTCAGCCTGAGAGCATGTAGAAATAACACCCGTGAAAGCAGGGGCATTAACTTCCTGTGGTCATCTTCTTCTGACAAATTCTCAAGTAGAAGTTTATTATCCTGAGGTAGACCCATTCATTTTGTCCTTGTGTCTCTAGAATGGTACTGTGCTTTTCCATGGTTTTGTAGAGCTTTTGCACATTTTCTTGGAACTCCTGTAGGCCAGCTCATTTGTCTTTGTTGGGCTTGGTCAGGAAGGCTCTTCCTGGAGGCTGAAGGTGATTCCACATTAGGGCTTTGAAGGGGTTGAGATTTATCCTTTTTTTTTTTTTTTTGTCAGTACGGGGCTTGCACTTGGGGCCTGGGCACTGTCTTTGAGCTCTTTGTGCTCAAGGCTACACTCTACCACTGAGCCACTGTGCCACTTCTGGTTTTTTGAGTAGTTGATTGGAGATAAGAGTCTCACAGGTACTTTTCTGCATGGGCTGGCTTTGAACTGCCATCTTCACATCTCAGCCTCCTGAGTAGCTAGGATTACAGGTATAAGCCACCAGTGCCCAGCTGAGATTTGTCCTTTTTATCTTTTTATTTCTGTCTTCTTCATTCCTTCCTCCTTTCCTTTTCTCTTTCCACTTCCTTTGTTTTTAGCCATGGAATAAAATTATTCCTATTCCTCCAGAATTGTCTCATGTAGCTAAAACTCACTCTTTTGTTAACTGATGCTTTATAGAGCTGTTTTATGTTGCTGTGGCACAATACCTGAGGCTAGAACTTCATGACTAGATAGGTTTGTTTTGCCTGGGTGCATGGGTAGTAGACATGACACAATCGCTCTGATGAAAGAACCCTTAGCTCCATCGCAACGTAGGAGAGAAAAGACCAAACATGTGGTCTTTTTGAAGACCACTACTAATTCTCCCTTCATGCCTCCTTGGTGGATGTATAGGGGTCAGTGGTCAGAAATCATGTAAAACTCTTTGTGCTTGGGCCGAGGGTCTAAACTCTCAGTTTCAGAATGTGTAATGGAAGCCAAGGAGAAAGGGAGCTCTATGGACAATGAATGCTATCCAAAGGGGCTATTTCTCTGTCTCTTCTAGAAGCCTCAGCCAGACTTCTGCAGGCTCTCCAGCTGCGTAAGCCAGGCCCACCTCACCTCCTCAGGCTGATCTTCCTTAATTAAAGTCAAATGAGCCAGGACTTAAATTCAATCTGCAAAATCCTTTCACAAGCAACACCTAGATCAGTGTTTGATTGGAAAAGCTCTGGGAGCTCAACCAAGTTGACATATCACAAAGCCACCTTCCTAGGAGGGAACATGCAGCAGGGTCTGAGGGGCACCTGCAGAAATCTTCCCTGCTTTTTGGTTTTTAGTATAATCTATATTCAAGAATTATCACTCTATAGCCCTGGGGGGGGGAGAGAGAGAGAGAGAGAGAGAGAGAAAGAGAGAGAGAGAGACAGGAAAGAGACAGGAGAGAGGAGAGACAGGAGAGAGGGGGGAAACGTAGAGAGAGAAGAGATCTCTCAATCATGATGAGTGCAGGAGTGTGAATGTGGTACTGGGAGGAAGAAGAGCTGTTTGTTGGCAGTAGGAGCGGGTTCACCTCTAGACACAAAAGCAGCTGCCGCCAGCAAAGCAGAATTGCAGCGCTGTCCTGGCTGATCATTTGCACTGAGAAATTTATTACCATCTCAGCAGGGACAATACTGAAGACAGAAGCTCCCGTCTCTCAGAACATCAGTGATTTGGACTGGGTGGCAGGTGAGATGTGGTAGGAAGCCTTCTGGTCTTGGAGTGTGTGATGACAGGTGGATCATTGCTTATTTATCATGTCATACACGTGACAGTGGGCTGAGGGAGATTGGGTGGGCAGTTGATGACAGAGCTAGCCTTCATGTGAGATTCAGTGATCATCAGGGAAACTGAAGAACTTGGAGTAGCTCAGCTTAATTTCCACCATAGAATCAGAAATGATGCAGCCCCAGAGACATGAGTGGATAGATAACTGTATTTGGTCAGAGCTGTCATGAGCAAAGTGGCTTATAATCCAGTGCTCTTATGGAAGGGCAGGAGAAAACATTGCTTAGGTAATGGACACCTTTCACAGAAAATCTACCTGAAAACCTCCAATTATAGCCCAGATGAAGGATAATAATCCACAAGGTTTGCAAGAATGGAAAACACACCACTTTGTCTTCTCTTTTCCTACCTGATCCTGGCCTGCTAAGCCATCTGAATGCCTGTGAGATGTTTTGTCTCAAGTCTTAGGCTTGTCTCAGATTTGTAGTCTTTTAATGATAGACTGCTTTCCTTTCCTCCCTCCCTCCCTCCCTCCCTCCCTCCCTCCCTCCCTCCTC
>NW_012267320.1:6463101-6470068 GCF_000151885.1 Dipodomys ordii | reverse complement strand
CTTCCTTCCTTCCTTCCTTCCTTCCTTCCTTCCTTCCTTCCTTCTTTTTTCTTTGTTCCTTTGTTTCTTTGTCTTGGTATTGAACTCCAGGCCTCATGCTTGCTCGGCAAGCACTGTATCATCTACCATCTTGACTTGTCTGGTTTGTCTTTGCTGGGGGCAAACAAAACCAAGCATCCTGATGACAGAACACTTAGCATCCATGAAATACCAATTCGCCAGGATTTATTTATACATGTAAGCAAAGGACTTGTTTATGCACTCTGGACAATTACAGTTGTTACATTAAGTGGCAGTAATATTATCCCAGAGAAGAATGCAGCTTTTGGTCTTTGCAAAGAGATTCAAATCACTTTAGTGAGGTTGACAATTCCATCAAGTCATGACTATGAACAATAGATTGTTCAGAGGCTGAACAATAGATTGTTCAGAGGCTGAACAATTGCCATAATAAGAGCAGAGAAAGGAATCGGCAGCCAATCCACAAGTTAACAAGATTCCCAATGTGAGAGTGTGTACTTTCTAAGACAAACTGTCTCCAAGAACGGCCCTGATTTTGAACTCCACAGTTATAAGGAGAATATTGGAGCTTCCCTGAAGGCAGCCTGCCAGGCCGTCGGCCCTCACCCCATCCATCAGCTCTGTGGTCCTGCTTCTTTTTCAGCTGCTGTTGTTTGTATTCTGGGCTCAGCTTGTTCCCTAGGCTCTTCCCAGGCAGCTATGTCTCTTCACTTCCCACTGTCCCGCTGTATTCTACACACACCAATGACTCTCTTTTATGGCTGTTTGTTCATTTCGCTAAACACTATGGGAACAATACATGGATTAACCAATGTTACAAATCTCGGAGATGGACTCTCAAAATGTACTACTGAGATTGTCTCTAGAATTTCCTGAACCGTAAACAGTCTCCTTTTCAGCCTCCTTCCATTTTGGGCCAGGAACGTGGCTTAGTGGTACAGTGTGTGCCTAGCATGCATGAACCCCTGGGTTCGATCCTCAGTACCATATAAACAGAAAAGGCCAGAAGTGGTGCTGTGGCTCAAGTGGTAGAGGCTAGCCTTGAGCACAGAGTGGCTCAGGGACAGTGTCCAGGCTCTCAGTTCAAGCCCCAGGACTGGAAAAAAAAGAGTATTTTATTTTTTCTCCTGTCAGTCCTGTTTCTTCTGGGCATGTACCAAGGAAAATGGGCATACAGTTGAATACTGATGGACTCTCATCTTTCCCCTATGTCCGGCGAGCTCCACTGCCGTACTTTTTTATCCCTCTTCCCTTGAGTTCTGTACCCTCCCCCCAATCCTTCCGAAGATATACACTTGAATATATGCACACCGTATATTCAAGGCAGAATCATCAAAAACTAAAAACTAAAAAAGGAAAAAAAGGTCTTTTGTTTCCATATTTTGGAGTTCTTTTCAGTATATATATTATTTAGGTATTGTACCTTTGTGTTTCTCTCCTAAGAGTACCTTCCTTTGGTCTCACTGTGTGTGAGTATCTAGAATCCTGTATAATTCATCGTGTCCCAGTGCATTTTAGATCTAATTTACACATATCAGAGAGAACATGTGTCACTTGTCTCCCTGAGTTTGGCTTACCTCACTTAACATGTTTTGCTCTAGTTCCATCCATTTCCCTGTAGATGACATTCTTTCTAATGGCTGCATAAAATTCCATTGTGTATAGGCACCACATGTTTTGGATCCACTCATCTACTGTAGGACATCTGGGCTGTTTCTATATCTTGGCTATTATGAATAGTGCAGCAATGAACATAGTTGTGCTGGTGTCCTTATCATTAACACTATTTTGATTAGGTAGAAATAGGTGTTTTTCTCTTCTCTTCTTGTTCTTTTTCTTTTTTTTCTTTCTTTCTTTTTTTCGGTTGATCATGGGGCTTGCACTCTGGGCCTGGGTACTGTCCCTCAGCTCTTCAGCTCAAGCCTAGTGCTCTACCACTTGAGCCACAGCACCACTTCCAGTTTTCTGAATGGTTTAATGGAGATAAGAGTCTCACAGACTTTCCTTCCTGGGCTGGCTTTGAACCGCAATCCTCAGATCTCACCATCCTGAGTATCTAGGATTACAGGCATGAGCCACCAGCACCCACAGCTTCTTGTTATTATTATTATTTTTTTTATAAAGAGGATATATTACTTTTAGCATGGACAAAACAAAATAGTTCAGAAAAGTAGGGCACCAACACAGAATGCTTTCCCTCCATTGATTTCTATGAATGTGATTTTATTAAGCAGAAATCCATTTGTGCAAAATCCACTTCCTATTACGGTATGTCACTCCAGGCAATTATTAAGAACACTTCCCATCTTAAAGAATATAAACCTATTTCTTTAGTTCTGCAGCCTGAGTTAAAAGGTAGAGTTAAGTGCTAACATTCTTTTCTTTTCCTTTTTCAAGAAAGAACATCAATTTCAGGACCAACTCCTTACCTAGCACTGAAAATGTCACTTAGAAATTGTAGTCCTTAACCTAAAAGCCTAAAGTCTAAATTATATGGATGAATCCATTTAGACTCATGAATAACATGAAAAGGCCATTTAATCATAAAAAGGGCCTGGACAATGAAATAAATCACATGGAAGTTGACTATTTCAATAGAAGATGAGATTTTTATTTTTTTCCACTTCAGGAATATTTTGGAACAGTAAAGGTTGCAGTTGGAAGACACTCCAGCAGTCTATGGAAGAATAGCTTGTTTGTAGAAACAAGGAGCAACTGGAAGACAGAAAGCTAAACCAAAGGCAACAATGGAGGCTGGAAAAACAGCAAAGGATTAGCAAGAGTTTTCTGTAAATACTCTCGAGTGAAAAGCCAGGAGGAGAGAGAGATGGACAGTCTAGAATGTGCACAGTCACATGATATTTCAGGCATCTTATTATGTGAATTGTAAAAGGATTAAGCTAGAGTCTTTGGAAATGAATACTCTTTGTGTTTCTGTTTCAGAATAAGAAAATGAATAGTTATGAACAGTAAGAATTAATGATCTTAAAGTCCCGAGATTTAAAACATTTATCTAGAAACATATAATTTTCAATGGCTCCTGAGAAACCTAGATGTTAATTGTGAGCCAGGAACTGGCACTTTTAAGAAGCTGTCCTGAAAATACAGGCAAGAATGCAAAACCAAACACACTGAACTCTAGTTTCTTTGAAAATCTTTACACGTAACATTCACAACTTCTGTTTTGCTTTTGTCAGTAGTAGGTTTGGAACTCAGGGCCTTGTCAGCTTGCTTGCTTGGATAATACTAGAGTATTATCCACTTGAGCCATGGCTCCAGTCCTGGTTTTTGGCTGGTTATTTGAGATGAAGTTTTGTGGACTTTTCCCAAGATCCTCTGGATCTCAGCCTTTCACTGGTGCCTGGCTAATATCTATGACTTCTAATGCATTCTACAACTTCGATGTAGAAAGGAAGATAACATTTCCATAATCAATTTCTTCATCTTCTAGACAAATCCTCTAATGATCTAAATGCACAATTCCATTTAGAAGCTTGAGCTAGTGTGATCAAGTAGGTAGGCCTTTGGAGCAGTGTGCCAACTGTGAGCAATGGTTCTTAACTTTTTAAGAGCAGTATCTCTCCTAAGCTTCTTGCTTTAAGGTAGAGTCCTGCCATTTCGAGGAAGGCTTGCTTATAATTATTGATATAGGTGGGGGAGAGGGGGCTGGCTTGGACCAGTCTGGGGATCTGCCTAGAATTCTGTCTGACCGCCTTCAGAAACTTTTCTGTTTTCTTTTTATGCTTTCTCTTTCCCTTCCTCTTCTTCAGATGGCCCTGATTTGTAGCTGGTGTTTTGTTCTGGTGTTTTGAGCAAACTTAGACAATGTTACAGGAATGGCCTCATTTTCCCTTAGTTTTCAAAGCCAGAAAGCTTGTGTGATTGAATTACATCATTAAAACAAATTTTTATGTGCCTGTGTGGTGTATGTGTGCATACGCATGTGTATTGGTGTGTGTGTATGTGTGTGTGTGTGTGTGTGTGTGTGTGTGTGTGTGTGTATGTTTGTGCATGTTTCAAGATGGGGAGAGAAAGACAAGCGCAGTGGCTCATGCCTGTAGTCCCAGGTACTTGAGAAGCATTTTAGGGACTGCAGTTCCAGATCAGCCTAAGCAAAAATTTAGTAATTGTGCATTGTGATGCATACTTGGGCCTCAGCTACTTGAGAAGGGATAGATAAGAGGACTGTGATGTGAAGCTGGCATTTGGGGTGTGGGGACAAGGGAAGACCTTCCCTGAAAAATTACCAAAGGAACTAAAAGCTTGGGCATGGCTCAAGTGGTAGAGTGCCTGTCTAGAGAAGAAAAGAAAAAAAGAGAAGGGAGAGGGGAGAGAGAGAAAGAGAGGAGAGAGAGAGAGAGAGAGAGAGAGAGAGAGAGAGAGAGAGAGAGAGAGAAGAGAGAGAGAGAGAAGAGAGAAGAGAGAGAGAGAGAGAGGAGAAGAGCGAGAATAGATACTAACCCAGTTAGGATCTATTATGTTCGACATCATATTTAGAATACAGTATCATACTCACCTTCCAATCAGGACAAAAATGAGAAATGAGACAATGACATATCAAAATATGTGAGTCCAATATTTTAAACTCGTTTCTTGTTTTCTTTTGGGAGTGATGAAATGTAAACAATAGTGTTCATTTTGTTCTGTTACCACCCATAACCACTGTATCTGTTTTACACTGTTACAATTTCTGTAGGAAATTCCTAGTGCGATCTCTAATTAAATCTGTGAGCTATTGTCAAAGGTTTTTCAGCTTTGGGAGTGTGCTGGAGTTACACATTTGCTTTAATATAGTAAGAATAAACATATTTAACTTTGGTATAAATGTGGTTGTAGTCTTTAATCATATAATTTGTTATCTAATTTCAGGTTTAGTGCCAGAGAATTATTGCTATTTTTACCAATCTTAGTGAAGGTAAATATTAATCATATTTGATAAAATATATAGATCTGGGTAGACTAATTTTCTTTTTAGTTGAATATTTTAAATATACATTTAAAATTTTTGGTAAGAATTTACTGATCTCTCTTTTGTGGTGGTACATGATATTTTAAGGTTGAGATCATTATTTATCTCTAAGTACAACTTATTTTTTTCTTCTGGTCCTTGGGATTGAATTCAGGTCCTGAGCTTTTGTGCTCAAGGTTAGCACTCTACTACTTGAGTCACAATTCCACTTCTAACTTTTTGGTGGTTAATTGGAGAATAAAATCTCATGGATGTTCCTGCTTGGGTTGGCTTTGAACTGCAGCCTTCGAGTAGTAGGATTACAGATGTCTACTGGTGTCTAGCTCTACATATAATATTTTAATGAATCTGTTAAATTTTTCTTTAATATACTTTGAAGTTATATTAGTGGATGATATGCAGCAAACATCTAAAATAATTTCTTTTTAAATTGGTGTTCTTTTTCAACATAACATAGTAAGATTTTATCTTTTAACTACAGTTTCAAAAATTACTTTAATATAATTTTCATATAAATCTTATATAATTTCCAATTTTTGTTCTAGCCATCCTTTTCCTATTCTTTTAAATTGTTCTTCATTAACATCTTTAAATGACTAATAAAGCTTAATTCCCCCAAAGTCACACTTTCCTCTTCTTATTTTTAAAAATCACATAGTATTTCCCTTCCCCCCCCAATATTTTGGTACTAGTCTACATTTACCTAAATGTTCTTACAAAAATCAATTAAAATATTATCCTCCAACTCTTCCATATTAGGAATTTGAATGGAACTGCAGTTAAAGTTAATCTTGAGAAAAATACTAATTTCTTTCTTTTTTTTTTTTTTACTGGGTCCAGTCGTGGGGCCTGAACTCTGGGCCTGGGCACTGTCCCTCAGCTCTTCAGCTCAAGGCTAGCACTCTACCACTTGAGCTACAGTGCCATTTCCGGCTTTTTTCTTTTTGCTTATGTGGTGCTGAGGAATCGAACCCAGGGCCTCAGCCATGCAAGGCAAGCACTCTACCACTGAGCCACCTTCTCAGCCCCACTAATTTCTTTATCAGTTTGCACTTAACACTTCTCATTATAAAAGTTCCATAGATTTTTTTGTTAATTTTTTTCATAAATGTTTTCTAATTCATTACTGAGAACAGATTCCCCATATCTCCCTAGCTAACTTTCACAGAATACAAGAATTCTACAAGTTTTAGATATTTCCTTTTTTCCAAGTTATAATAATCTTTAATTAGTAAATTATCTTTAATAGCAGACTCATTTGGCTTGTAAAGTTATGAATCTGCTCTAATTTTAACAATAATTTTCAGTTATTAATATTATTTTATTTAAATCTTAATACTATTACAATTATATTAAAAATTGTGTAAGAACAATTGCTTTGACAATCTGGGAGTTCTTATTATTTGCCAAGCACTGTGTGAATGCTGCTCAGTCATAGGTGATTGGATTACAAAAAGAAAAAGAGAGTCACAGGACTAAGAGAAGCTAAATCATTTCCCAGCCAGGCCAGTAATCAGCCAAGACTAGGATTCAAGTGGAATTTGACTAGATCTAACTTCATGTGGAGTTCAACACACATGCATGTGCCCAATAGACAAATAGACAGACAGACACCTCCTCCCTTACAAATGGAAGGGAACATGCAATCTCATAAAGGGAAAGATAGAAGGCGTTTAGCATCTTCCAACTTCTTGTGTTGGACAGTTTTCCTTTTTGGTTTGAGACTTTATTATGATGTGACAGTCAGCTTCCCAGTACAATTTTGTGACAAATAAATGAGATATCACTTATAGGAAGGGTTTATTTTGACTAATGAATTGAGGGGTTTCTGCTCATAGTTGTTGGCTATTTTCCCTGTGGTGAGAAAGTCCACCATGCTCGTGAGGCTTATGGTAAAAGAAAACTGTTCATCTAATGACAACGAGAGAGAGAGAGAGAGAGAGAGAGAGAGAGAGAGAGAGAGAGAGAGAGAGAGAG
>NW_012267320.1:6436368-6463051 GCF_000151885.1 Dipodomys ordii | reverse complement strand
GAGAGAGAGAGAGAGAGAGAAAGAGAGAGAGAGAGGACAGAGAGGAAGATAGCATAAGGGGGGGCTGGGGTGTCATTATTTCCTTCAAAGGTGTATTTCCTTCCTTCCACCTGACTTCCTTCTACTCTATAAAGGTTCTATCACCTTCCAATCACATCATAGATCAAACTGATTTATAGCAGACAATGGAAGAGAAATTTCCCTCTCTTCATTTAGTAAATTTTTCTTATATGTTGGGTTCTTTGTCTTTTTTATATTAGATTTCTTTTATGCTTTTTGCCTCTGTAACTAACTTCTTTGCATGGTCTTGCTTAGGATTTGATTTGGCAGTTCTTTCCTGACATTCTCTTTGGTATGATAAAGAGACAGTGACTTCTAGACTCTCTTATTTCTTTCCCCCAAATTAATTTCTAAGGACACACACATACACACACACACACGCAGGCGCGCGCACGCGCGCGTGTGTGTGTGTATGTGTGTGTGTATTTGCTGGTTATGGAGCTTGAACTCAGGGTATGGGGGCTGTCTTTGTGGTCAAGGGAGTCTACAACAGTACCAATTCTGGATTTTTCTGAGTAGTTTATTGGCAATAAGAGTCTCACTGACATTTCTGCCTGGGCTAGCTTGGAATCATGATCCTCAGATTTCAGCCTCCTGAGTATCTAGGATTATAGGCCTGGCTGTTCTAAGGATTTTTTTTTTTTCACGTCAGAAGGGTAATGTGCCCACGTCGTAACAAGTTTAGAGGGAGGCACATATCACGCAAGTGCATGAGAACCCAATCATCACGCTTATGAACAGGAAAAGGATCTGTTCTAAGGATTTTTATACAACATTTTTTTCTCCTTTTATCAGTTGAAAGGTAACTACTTTGATTCCATGTTTTGGCTATTGTGAATAATACTGATATACATATGGGTGTGTACATTTTTCAACTGTCTATTAACTTATATTCCTTCAGATAGATGCCCAGGACTTTCTATCTTTAGGTTATTTATTTATTTATTTATTTATTGCCAGTCTTGGGGTTTGAACTCTTGGCCCGAGTACTGTCCCTGAGCTTGTGGGCTCAGGGCTAGTGCTCTACCATTTGAGTCACAGATCCACTTTGACATTTTTCTGGTTAATTGGAGAGATGTCTAATGGATTTTTCTGTCTGGGCTGGCTTCGAACTTCAATCCTTAGATCTAGGCCTCCTGAGTAGCTAGGATTACAAGCATAAGCCACTGGTGTCTGACTATTTTCAGTATTATTTTTTAGGAACCTCAATATTACTCTCTGTACTGCCTGCATTAATTTATATTCCCATCAACAGCATGTAAATTTTCCTTTCCCTTACACTCTACCACCATTTGCCACTCTTTGTATTCTTGATGTTAGTCTCTTTCACTGGAGCAAGTTGAAATCCCAGTGTTTTTTTGATTTGCATTTTCTTCATGTTTAAGAATGTTAAAAAAAAGCATAAGGTAGTATGAATAGAATAAATAAGAAAGATCCCTGGGAATCCATTAAGAAAACCAAACCTACAGATAATGGGCATAGAAGAAAGAGAAGAAGTGCTCGCTAAATGTATAGAAACTTACTCAATAAAGTAATAGAAAACTTCCCAAACCTCGAGAAAGACATGGCCATCTCCATATTGGAGGCCTTTAGGATTCTAAACAGATAAGGCCAGAATACATCTTCACATCATATTATACTTAAAACATTAATGTAAAGAACAAGAAAAGAATACTGAGTCTCAAGAGAGAAATACTCTATCACCTTATAAATGCAGTCTTCTCAAAATAACTAGATTTCTCAACAAAAACTTTAAAAGCAAGGAGGACCTGGATGGATGTATTCCAAGCTCTGAAAGAAAATAAATTTTAATCTAGATTGACCACTGAAGCTTGCATTCTAATTGAAGGAGAAATAAAAACTTCCCATGTTAGACAAAAACGAGTTTATGACCACGGAACTATCACTGCAGAAGATACTCAAAGGAATTCTATACATGGAAAAGAAGATGAAGACCATCATGGAAATAAATTTCACCAGATGAGTAGATATGTAATTGAGTAGAGAAGACTCAAATATCACAAAAAATGGCAGGAATTACTAAATGACACTCACTAATATCTGAATATGTATAGTCCTAATTATCTAATCAAAAGGCACAGACTAGTAGCCTGGAATAAAGAATAAGATCCAACCACTTGTCTCCTACAATAGATATCTCTCATGGACAAACAATTTAAATTGAATTTTTTATTTTCTGGTTGTGGGGCTTGAACTCAGGGCTTGGGCACTGTCCCTGAGCTCTTTTGCTCAAGGCTAGTGCTATAGAGCCACAGCCCCACTTCCATTTTTTGAGTGGCTAATTGGAGTCTCATGAGGACTTTTCTGCCTGGGCCAGTTTTGAACTGTAAGCCTCAAATCTAAGCCTTCTTGGTACCTAGGATTACAGGCATGAACCATTGGTGCCTGGACAAATGGAATGTTTTTTAATATTTGTAATTCCCACCTTTAATTTCACCTTTCTACGTGTCAGTGATTTTCAGTTTTTTTTAAGTTCTGAAAGTGTTAATTTATTACCTTAAAACAATTTCTCTTTTCATTATACATGTTATTGTATCCATTTAATGACCGAGTTATTTTATATCAGAGATAACTAAAGAAGAATTACTTTCTCTTAGTAATTTTTTCCTTGTAGATTTGGTTCTTTATATTTTTGATATTCTTTTTCTTGTATGTACCTTGTATGCCATTTTAACTGACACATGTTTGCACTATTGTTTCTGGGCTTCTTGTTTGTGATTTCATCTGGCAGTTGTGTACATATGTTCTCTTTGGTCTGACATAAGGGCAGTGACTTCTAAACCCTCTTTTTGTCATATGTGAGAAAACTTTGTTTTTTCCCCTGCAGCCTTCAATTTGAAAGATACATTATTTTCTTCTCTCCAGTTTTAGGCAGCCTAAGAAAAAGCCTTTTATCTTTTTGTGCATAGTATGCCTCCAACTTTTGATTTCTCTGCCTCCTCATCCCAAGAGATGGTATCCGCTTGCCCTACCATATACAATTCACTTCTAGCATTTACATTACATTTTGATCAGAGAGAGGGGGTGGTGGTGGTACATTTTCTATATCCATTTAACCTGCCTCACCTTGGAACTATTCCATTACTCTTCTGTTAAGAGAACAAAGAAGCAAATATTCATTCACTCTGCTTCTATTCAGGCATAGATGAAGAATTTGCAGACTGTGAACTCAAGGATGATCCTTCTTGATAGGGTGGCATCCATCAAAAGGGAGTGGTTGGAGTGAACCTGTGATGTGCTCTTCCCCTCTACTTCAAAATGGTCTGTTCTCTTTTCTTCCATTAACTTTAAAGAAAAAGAACATCCTTAGTTAACTCTTTTGCTGGTTACTGTAGCTTTTTGCTTTTTTTCCCTTGCCATTCTTGGGGCTTAAACTCTGGGCCTGGGCACTGTCCCTTGAGTTTCTTTTGCTCAAGGTGAGTGCTCTACCACTTGAGCCACAGTGCCACTTCTGCCTTTTTTTGGAGTAGTTTGTTAGAGACAAAAGTCTCACTGTGTTTCCTGACCTGGACTAGTTTTGAATCATAATCCTCAGCCTTCTGAGTTGCTAGGATTACAGGCTAGAGCCACTGGTGCCTGGCTGCTTGTGCTGGGAGTGTTTTAGTGAACCCATGCATCAAGGGAACAAAACATTTCCAGGGTGCCTTAGAAATGATCTTATGGACATAAAAACTAATAAATGGACTGCAATAATTTACATCTATTTTGTTTCATTCTAGACCATTTTTTATTATGCTAGAGTTTTCTAAGTATGAAACCAAGTAGTTCAGTGAACAAACCTGCTGCTTTTACTGTTCAGTACATGATTTGAAGACTAAAAGATGAAAGGTTCTTTGGAAAAGATCATGCTTCTCTCCCTCTCTCCCCCCTCCTCTCTCTGTTCAATGGGCACATTCATGAAGGCTGTGTATAACATTCAGTCTTCTTTTTTTTAATTTAATTTAATTTTATTGGTGAACATACTGTACAGAGGGGTTACAATTACATGGGCGGGATAATGCGTACATTTCTTACCAAGAATTGCAGCCTCCTCCTTTGTTTACCCTTCACATCCCTTCCCAGCCTCCCCCCTCCCCCCCAATCCCAATCCTTCTCCTTCCAAACATTCAGTCTTCTAAGTAGAAGACTAAAGCACACAATTACGTTTGCGATGTAGTAGATAGGAATGTTGCATTCCTATATAAGATTTCCTTCAGATTAAGCAATGTGTTAGCAATTCAGTTTTTAAAATCTCCTTGTTTTGTTTTTGTTTTATTTTTTTTCCAGAGTGAAGCACACCCATAATAGAAGTTATCCAGGGGCTTAAAACCTGCCCATGCAGAGATTTACACCAAAATAAAATTCAATATTGCTGTAATGGTTTATGGGAAATGGACCTGGTAATTCCGATATGTTCTAGGCCTGCAATTCCTTTGGAAAGCTATTTCTCAAGCTTTTAGATGTTCACCTTTCAAGGAAACATTGCCTGCCCCCCCCCCCCCATTTATTCACTTAACTCACGTGGACTCTAGCTTAAAAGCTCTGCAAAGAAAATGGTCTTCCACCAATAGGGCACTTGACCAGTGGCAAATTGTGTCTTGTGCTGATGGAGTTCACCCTGCTCCACACGGCAGCACATGGCACAGGGGGCACATTCTCTTTTGTTGTTGACAGATCACAGTGATCAGTCTGCATTATGAATCTTTTCCTACTTTCCCAGAGCCATTTTCTACAAACAGTTATAGGTTTGTCTTCTACCTCCACTGGGCACTGGGGCATTTATTTGGAAGATTATGACAAGATTTAATGTCTTATTTTTTTTTTTAGTTTTCATCACAGCTAGGAAGTTTTGTTTGCGTTTCCCTATCTTTCTTTTTGACCTATGCTGCAGTTCTCTTAGGTTTAATGTGCAGAACATTCTGTTTTTAGTGCCCGTTTCTTATTTGTTTTCACCTTCTCTATCCAGGGTTCTTATACTATCCTGAACATAAATATTGCCCGAGATGCCTGTGTAAATACAGCCACGGCGGCCATTAGAAATTATGATTTGTATATCTTTGGGAAGGACTTATATAAATCTATAGTTTTTACAAGTCTCCCAGCTAATTTTAGGGAAGGTTATCCATTGGAAACACTACTTTAGACCTTTGAATAGTTGGGATTTGGTTCATCAAAGGACACTTTCTCAGTATGATATCAGTGATGTAACTATTCTTCTTGTGACACAATAGCCTTAATGAAGAGAACCTCCATATGCAATATAAAATGGTCCTCTAGGGGCTGGGAAGATGGCTCAGTGGTAGAGCGCTTGCCTTGCATGCCTGAGGCCCTGGGTTCGATTCCCCAGCACCACATAAGCAAAAAGAAAAAAGCCGGAAGTGGTGCTATGGCTCAAGTGGTAGAGCTGAAGAGCTGAGGGACAGCGTCCAGGCCCAGAGTTCAGGCCCCACAACCAGACCCCCCAAAAAAACAAACAAAAAAATGCTAGCCTTAAGCTGAAGAGCTGAGGGACAGCGCCCAGGCCCAGAGTTCAGGCCCCATGACCAGATCCCCCACCCCCCAAAAAAAAACAACAAAAAAATGGTCCTCTACACAGTCACATAAAAGATGAATTGGGGCTGGGAATGTGGCTTATTGAGAGTGCTTGCCTAGCATGTGTGAAGTCCTGGGTTCAGTTCCTCAGTATTAAATAAACAGAAAAACCTGGAAGTGGTGCTGTGGCTTATGTGGTAGAGTGCTAGCCTTAAGCAAAAGAAGCTTAGGGCCAGTGCCCAGGCCCCGAGTTCAGGCCCCAGGACAGGCAAATGTGAAACTTAACATATATAATGTTAGAAGAGGATGTTTAGATGAATATTTTCTCTCATCAGTTCTTTCACATGGCTAAATTATATTAGAAAACGTATGAAGTTAGACATTAGAATCTATACTCTTTCTGATTTTAGAGTTAACTTTTTTGTTGTTGTTGTTGTTCTATCTGGACTCCCAGTGGACAGGCTGATACCCACACAATTAATGAAAGAAATCTGTGTACAGACTACTCACTCAAATGCCAATCTCTTCTGGAAACATCCTCATGGATGTACCCGTCATGTTCTATCAAACCATGAATAGGATGCCCCCTACACCCAATCAACTGAAAAGAGAAAATTATCTGCCAGAGAGGAAGTGATTTAAGTTGTGTGTGTGTGTTCAGTTATGATCACTCATGAACAAATCCTTTGTTACACATAAATTACAATATATTTGAAAAGCTTCACTATCACTGCTGTTTCTTTCCATAATACAGGTAACATGAGACAACTACATTCCAAGACATATTTCAAGCATTGACAAGTCAGAGTTACTTCCAGAAGTTTTTCATGTGATCTTTAATCATAACCCTTGTCTTGCATTTGGCAAACCAGAGCACTGAATTTCTCTGCCCTATCTTAGGTTTTGGCAATGTCTTCAAAGAACTCCCTTCTCCTTCCTTCTCTGGGGAATGTTAGCAGCTGTTGTTTATCTGGAGCCTATATTTTGTTCCTGTATCATTTCCTCCTGTAGACCTTGCAAAGTGAGAGCCAGCTCTCTTCTCTAACTTCAGCTCGAGGCCTTTGGGCGATTTCCTCCAAAATATTCATCACTAGAAACGTGTTCTGGAATCAGACCAGGTTTTGCTTCCTCTGTTGGTTGCCTTGACCTCTGTTTTACTTCCACCGCTTGACTTATGGTTATCATTTAGAAGCACTAGGAAACAGTCTTCTGCATATTTATCAGATGACTCATATCACACACAGCTACAACTCACCACTTAGAGCATCCCTATTGTGGATGGATGCTGAATGATGTTAGCTGCTGGTCTCCTTGGCCTACCTTCTGATTTATAGATGAACCATTGCGCCTGCACTGCAGAAACTTGGTCATCTTTTTTCATTCATGTTTCCTTTTAGTGAAAACAAATACTAAGGCAATCCTAAAGAAAGATAGTAAGTATGCAGACAATCATTTTCTAAGGTTATTTTTTTCCTCTCTTTTGGATTGAGATTTAGATTTCCCAGGCATTTGACTAAGTTGCATTTATTGTCCTCTGGAGATAAATGAAAAAACTAGGAAAGGGTAAACATGCAATCGATATAAGGCAATTTTGGGGCCTAACACCTAGCATGAAATGATATTTGTCAGGAGAAGGCTGCTATTTAATTTTCAGACACAGATGCCCATCTTTATCTCTGACATGGAGTCAGTGCTAATGAGAGTTATCTTTCCTAACTCCCTCCCGTGTTAGTCTTTTCTCTTTGTTCAAATTTCAGAGTCATTAAGACATAATTCTGAGACAGGGGATAGGTCACTCACCTTGTTCAACAAAGGTATGGGTGAGGGGCCCGAGTTCTGACTCCAATGTCTAATCTTGGCATATAACCTATATTAAACAAGCCTGGAAGAAAGTGTAAATGCTTTACTTCACAGCCATCAGGTACGTTAAATCCTATGAGTCTTGGTAAATTATTAAGCAATTATTGATTCTGTTGTGGCAAACATCAAGATGTATTGGCTTTCACCCTAGTCAGTAGTTTCCAAAGGCATAATAAATCTTGATGTTTATTGGACATGCATTTTGATCTTGGAATGTGTATGTGTGCATATGTCTTGATACTTGGATCCTTATTTTTCACTCTTCCCTTTGAACATCACTATGAAAGACTATTTCTCCCTAAAGATCCTATCCATGTTTTGAGTAGGATTCATTATTTGTTCATCAGTTCTTTTGTTTTCTTTTAAAATGTTTAATCTTACCCATTCTTTCCTTGCTTAATAATTGGAAGAGAAACCAAGGCTTTGGAAGGAATCTATTTGCCATTAAGAAGTAAGTTGGGCATTCATTTTCTCAAAGAGCTTGTGATTAATTGCAAGGTGAATATTGCTTCCTCTATTCATCTATGCTTCCATGTGTACAAAGTTAATATGAAATTAGGGGATGCATTTTAATGAGTATGACACAAAAAGGAAAAGCTCTGCTATTGTCTATTTTAGTAGCTTAACTTTTACTAACTTGTACCAACAGGAGTTTATTGTTAGTTTTCTCTTAGAATATTCAAGTTATTTCTGGGTGTCGATTAGTATACCAGTAACCATTATTCAAACCTCTATTGGTTCTCAGTTTACCTGATTTACTATATGGTCCTTCAATTCTTACCTATGCTCCATACTTTTCTTTTTTTGTAGCATAGTTTGAACTCAGGGCCTTGTGCTTGCTTGGCTGGTACTCTACTACTACAGCTATTCCTCTAGCCCTAGGTTTTTGCAGGTTATTTTTGGAGATGTAGTCTTAACCTGCTTTTCTGCCTGGGCTCACTTTGAATTGCAATCCTCTGGATTTCAGCCTCAGCCTCCTAATTACCTACGATGATAGGCATGAGCCTGGATGCCTTATTGGCTCCAATTTAATTTATCTGAGCTTCCTGAAATATCTACGCAGTGATAGCGGGGCAGTGGAAGTAGTGTCCATTTAATAATCCATGTGCTTCTTCCTTCCTACGAGAAATGTTCATTTCACTTAGAAAGTAGATACCTTGTTGGCATGTGGGATTTAGAATAGAGAAAATTCCCTTCCTGTGTATGTGTGTGCATGCATACCCTCTTGTATCTGTTTATTTACGGCTAGTTAGAAAGCAATGATTCTCTGTGAAGTAATTTGCCTGGGTTGCAGTTCTCCAGGGAATTGCCAGTGAGTGACAGATTGAGCAGCAACTCCCAGAGGACAAAGTGGTCAAGAAGAAAGATGTTGTAAACATGCCAGGAAGTATTTTTATTTTTCCATGAAGAACAATTCTTCCAAGGGTTCCATGGAGTGGCAGGGGTGGGGTGGGAGAAGGTTCGGGAGAAAAGAACTTGGTTTGGGTAGTAAAACAGAACTCACTGAGAGCTGTTGAATGGTAGAAGGCTGGGGGGAGAGGGGTTAGGAAAAGGGTCAGCTGGGGTCTATCTGATCATACTGCACATGCTCGTGTGAAACACCACAGCAACCCCCCTTTGAACTAGTGATATCACTTAAAAAAATGAATGACAGCAGCCAGATGCCTGTGACTCACACCTGTAATCCCAGCTACTCAGAAGGCTGAGATCTGTTGATCACTGTTTGAAGCTAGCCTGGGCAGGAAACAACTCAAAAAAAAAAAGCTGAAAGTGGAACTGTGGTTCAAGTATAAGAGAGCTAGTCTTGAACAAAAGAAGCTCAGGGACAGTGCCCAAGCCCTGAGTTCAAGTCCTAGCAGTGGCACAAAATAAAATTAATAATAATAATAGAATGACAAGAAGGTGAAACAGGTTCTATCGGTGGTTGTGGTATACGCAGAAGGGCAAGAAAAGACAGAAAGGGTGAAGGTAAGTAAATACATAAATATTTTCGGTACACGTGTGGAAAATAGAACAAAGGAATTTGTTGAGATTGGATTAAGAGATTGACAGATGGAGTGAGTCTGGAACATATAGGCATATATGGACATGTCAAAATGAAATCTCTTCATACAACTAATTGATGCCAATGAAACATGGAAGAAAAAGGTAGAAAACCGATGCAATAGAGGCAGAATGACAATAACCTAGTACACTTTGGGGGAATAGTGACTTTCAAGTGCTTTTCACAGTGCTTAATGTCCATGTGGAGAAAGAAACAGTTCCCACTGTTGGTGTGTATTCAGAGTTAAGCTAAGGACTTAAAGAAATGAGACTTTATGTTCAAATAGTTTTTTTGTCACTGTACTGTGGACCAGTGTGATTCCTTACAAAATGCCTCAACATGATTTCCAAATACTACATGGGAAAGAAAGAAAAGTTATTTTGAACTTAAATATACAAATTTTTACAAAGCTCACACAATCAAGCTAGCCTTTATACTTTTGAATTCTAATATAAAGGGGAATTATGTTTAAAGCACTTCAGTTGGATGTATTGTTCCTGGAGAATACAGGAATAAATGGGAAATTGTAAACTTTTTTATTTTTTCCTTTTCATATTATATATATACAAACTTAAGGTTATAAAACCTGTCTGCACAAAAGCTACTTTTTTTCCCCCCTGAATGTCCACATGGATCAGGAAGAGATGTGACAATGTGATGCTAGCTTTCCTGCAAAGAACTGGCAAAGACCATTTTCTTCATGGTGATTGATCTAATCTGACTCAAATGTTCAAGGATTGTTGGTGTTCTGTGAAAGATGCAAAGCAGGTCTTATCTTTCACATGTCTTGCTCACAGTTGATGAAATGTCACATGCTACAGTTATGTCTTGTCCCTAGCTGTCCTGTGGTTTGACTTCTCATTTCTGAGTTTTAACTATCAAGTTATCCTCGATTCTAAGGTTAGAAAGAATTCAGCCATGTTTTGAGTTTTTTTAGCATGTGAATTCTAAATTCATTTGGAATATTTCTTTGAATAAACTGTGATGAGTGAATCCAAAAGATCCAGTGTTTCAGATGATGATTTAGTCATTCCAACATTATCTACTGAAATCTTTCTTTACCACCGTCAATTCAAGTATCATCATAATCGATTTGTAAATTCTCACATAAATGGAGATCTAGTTCTGGAACTTACCTGTTCAAGTGTTTTGTTTTTTCTTTTTCATTGTGAAAATACCCTATAGAGAGGTTACAATTACATGGGCAAGATAATGAGTACATTTCTTATTAAGCATTGTTGCCTCCTCCTTTGTTTCCCCTTCCCATCCCTTCCCATCTCCTCCCCCTGACCCCCTCCCCCCCGCCAAAGTTGTAAAGTTTGTTTTTCGACATAACAACTTGTACATCTCATTGTTGCAATGGGTCTACCTGTATCCCTATTTAAACGATTTGTTTTTTACCTTCCCCTCCACAAATTATATCAACATCAAATACAGTGAAAGCAGGGGTTATACCATGGGGGAGGGACATACAAAGCAACAAAGAAATCATCTTATAAATATGTTAGTAGAAACAATCACATGAAAGAAAAAACATTCAAATGTTTTTTCTTTTAAAGTGTTTTATATTTATTCCAGTATTTAATTATTGAAGTTTAAAAATAGTTGTATTGGCTGATAAGGCTTTCCTATTTCAAAAGTTTCTTAGAAGTATTGTTAGGTAATCAATATATATGAATTAAAAACTTACGTTTTTCACATGAATATTAAACCTAGCTTGTCTAATCATAGACTTCTTTTATAATATTTTTATTAAGAATATTACATTTATCAATTAACTTAGGGAAAAATGTCATCTTCACTGTATTAAGAGTTCTTATCTAACACTTGATATGTCTTTTCACTTATTTAATTCATGTCACATCTGTATCCTGTTATTCTTTTTTTTATTGTGAAAATACTGTACAAAGGGGTTACAATTACATGGGCAAGATAATGAGTACATTTCTTATCAAGCATTGTAGCCTCCTCCTTTGTTTCCCCTTCCCATCCCTTCCCATCCTCCCCCCTGCCCCCCAATCTTCCCCCTCCCCCTCTCCCCACCCCAACCAAAGTTGTAAAGTTCATTTTCCACATAAAACTTGTACATCTCATTGTTGCAATGGTCCACTTGTATCCCTATTTAAATGATTTGTTTTTCCCCTTCCCCTCCACAAATTATACCAACATCAAATACAGTGAAAGCAGGGGTTATACCGTGGGGGAGGGACATACAAAGCAACAAAGAAATAATCTTATAAATGTGTTAGAAACAATTGCATGAAAGAAAAAAACCCACTTGAACACATATCTTAGGGTTCATTTCCCTAACATCACCTTCTCTGACCTTTTCTGCTTTCCTGTTATTCTTATTACATTTATTCCTTCATATTTTAGCCTTATTACTTTTATGAGTACTGTTTATATATATGAAAACTATTGCTTTCAGTAAATTTTATAGAAGTACACCTCATTACTTAGAAATTATTTTCTCCCATGTGATAGGCCACCATGTTAGTAATGATCTCACAGGACATAGATTAGTCCAAGCTCTCCTTGAAATGAATGTATGGTCTATTAGAATAGATGAAAACTATTATACAATTACCAGCTGTAGTAAAGGCTTTCAAAATAATCCAGTGTCACTTCATTATGAAGAATGCACTGCATCTTATCTACCCCAATTGTACAATCCTTGAAAGTCTGGTTCATGCCTTAATTATCACTAGATTTCCAGATCCCAGAAAAATGTCTAGGAGGCAAAAGCACCAATGATTGACTGAGCTGAGCATAATTGATCTCATGAACATTCTCTGAACATTGAATCGAACATTCTTTGTTGTTAAGACTATTTCAAGTCCATAAGAATCAATGATCTTGCAGTCCGTAATTTCCAATCATTTACAAATGAACTTAATCATTTTTTTTACATTGAAATTTTTTGAGGTAGAGTCTTACTGTGAAACATAGGCTGGTCTGGAACTTGCCTCTTGCCTCAGCCTCTGAATGCCGGGATTTCATATATGCACCACCACACCTGGTCACAAATGTTCGGTTTCTATGACTACGTTATTGTAAATGGGCATAAGGATTTGCTTTGGAAATGACTGCATTGCTAACTGCTTTCATCCAAAGTGTCCTCATGTGTCTCAAGCCTATGAGTAGACTGGGCTTCCCTTCCTTAACATCAGTATGATGGAGATAGGCTAGCTGAAGTAAATGCTCTCTTTGTAAAATTTTGAAGTGCCACTGTTCAGCTTAGATTATTGAGCCTCATTGGAGGTGATGTGTTCTTCCAGTCGTAGGTGTTAAGATTTACACCTTTAATAACAGAAGGAAGATCAGAGAACGCTTCTATTTATATGTTTAAGTGTCTCATTGCTTCATTTTCTATTTCCAAATGCTAATAAAAGGTAAGTAAAGATGTGTTTGTTGCATTTATATGTATTTATAGCCAGTGTTGCGCTGGAGAGAATTTAGATCATCTTCCAGAAATATACATAATATAGCAGGGTTCCAAACATTGAAAGATGAGAAGAAGTGAGATCCAATAACAAAGTTAGAGACTTAGATTTACTGTACGTAGGTCCAAGTTTTGCCTCTCTTATCTATTGGAAAACAGGCTGAGCATTAACTTGACTTACAGTGAAATTAAGATGAAAAAAAATTCTACCAAGAGCATTATACATTCAATGCTTCAATACATCCCAGGTGTTCTTGGCTATAGGTGACATTTTAAGGTTTTTTTAAATAAAATAATTTAATGATTGCAGCAACCTGATGAGATGAGAGCTCATACTATTTAATAGAAGAACAACTATTACTAGTACTGTGCTAAGAAGGAAAGTGATTCAGAGGTTCTTATCAAGAGGATTCTGTGCAATATCATGAAGAGCATTTTTCTATATGATCTGTACAGTGGATTCTACAAGGTGGCCGATAAAATCAACTCTGGTGTGAAGCTGGCTGGCATGGATTAGTTCAGGGGTACATTTTAAAGTATGTAGAAGTTTGTTTTAGGCAAGTTTTTCTTAATTTTTTAAAAAACATTACATCTTCCTGTGAAGCAATAAGTAGTGATTTGGATGGAGATGGTCTGACTTGGAATTAAAAACCTGACTTAGGTTGTGCTTGATCTATAAGCATAATTAACCACCATGTTTTTTCCTACTGAGGACCATTCTAGATAAACGAAATAAGGTGTCATACTCAGGTTATGCTATTGAATTAAAATTTCTGAATTATACTGATTCTGTTGGGAAAAAAATGTTGTACAACTTCATGTCAGGCTTGATATTTTTGTCTGGCACCTCTTTTTTTACTGTGGAGACCTGGTCTAGAACGAATGACCTTCAAGGGGAATATAACTAGAGAAAAGAGTAATTTTGGTAAATGAGCCACCACTCTCCCTTTTTTCAAATGGAGTCTGTCCACGGTTCCTCCTCTTGTTCCTAAAGGGTGTCAGGCCCTGGGGTCACGTATGCATGGATTTGGAGAAACACATCGTTGGTGAGTGCCCAAACTTAGTGACTGTGCCATACAAAGGTAAAGCTCTTTCTTTCTGATCTTACTTGAGATTTCTATTCTACTATATTCTCTTAAAGACATCTGGAATCCTGAAACCATGTTGTCTGAATACCAGGTTTCCCTCTTCAAACAGTTCACTCTTGGCTAAAGGAAGCAGTGGGGAGGTGGTGGTGAAGCAGAAGGGAAGGAGAGAGATGAAGGGGGAGGGACTTCCTTTCATTTGTCACCTCCCATTTCTCTCTTGCTCACTCTCTTCTTTATTTCTCACAGTCTAGTCCTGCCTGTTAACTGTAAGTGCAAGGAGATTAAAGAGCAGAACGAATCCCTTCTGCTACACTGAAGGTGCCTAGGCACTTGCTCTTCGATGGCTTTCATCGAATAAACACTTCCCTCCTAAAGAGAGTTTAGCAGCTTCCATGAGCTAGTCAAGAGTAGACTTTGTGTACCTAGAAACACACACCTGGACTTCAGAGGTTTTGATGAGCACCACGACCCACAAAGTTGATGGAAACAGAGTGTAATGTGAAAATAAAAGGAAACAGCTTTTCCGAACGGAATATTCTGGCCTTTCATTCAGTGTGAAGAGATGAGTTGACCCCCTCAGAGTTGTAAGTATGATGATGTGGATCGAAGACTAAAGACCAGATGCTAAAAGGCTTGACTGACAGTGGGCAGGGCCAATGGGAGATGGTGCACTCTTTGGGGAGGTGGGCCTGGTTGGAGGACGCAGGTCATTGAAAGTGTGTTCTTGAAGGAAATACCTTGTCACCAGCTTCTGCTTATCTCTCTCTTTTCTCCCAGCAATGGAGAGAGCACCTCTGCTCCATCTCTGCTTTATCATAGACAGAGAAAGACTCAAGTCAGGTGACCATAGAAGGAAATCTCTGACATTATGAGCCAAAATAGTTCGTTCATTTTCTGAGTTGTTTTTCTTTTTTTCTTTCTTTCTCTTTCTTCACGGCAATAGAAAGCTGTTAATGCAGAAGGCAAGCTAAAGAAAGGGCAGGCTGTATTTATAGTTGCATTATTCACAATAAGCAAATGATAGAAATTAGCCTACATGCTCCTTTACAAATGAAATGATAAAAAAGTAGTATATCATATACACAGTGGAATTTTTACTCTACTCTTAAGAATAAAATTATGTTTTGTTTTGTTTTTTTGCTGGAAAATGGAGAAACTGAAGAACATCATGTGAAGTGAAATCAGTCCCTCAAGGAAAAGTATCACGTTTTACCTCATTTGTGGGAGCTAGGGAAACCAACCAAGTAATGAAGATAAACACAAAGCAACAACAAAGCCATGAGAGTAAAAGGGCTAGTAGGGAGGTAGAAGGAGAAAAGGAAATAGGGATGAAGAAGGATACAAAAATAATGAGGGTTGACATGAGCAAAATACATTCTACCTGGCACTGGTGGTTCACGCCTCTAGCTACTTAGGAGACTGAGATCTAAGGATCGCAGTTCAAAGCCAGCCCAGGCAGGAAAGTCTGAGAGACTCTTATCTCCTGTAAACCACTCAGAAAACCAGAAATGGCGCTGCGGCTCAGGTGGTAGAGCACTTGCCTTGAGATGAAGAGCTGAGGGACAACACCCAGACCCAGAGTTCAGGCCTCATGACCTACAAAAATTAAAAAAAAATACATGCTATATATTTTTGGAAATATCATAATGAAACTCCTTTGTATAATTAATAGAACATTATTGAAATGAAGGAGATTCTGCTTTTTAGAAGATAAATCAGGGGAGATGTAGAGGTTAAGGATATCATCATTTCAGGTCCAGAGTCTCCCTTCTAACCTTTGACAATTTCTCTCCTACTTGGCAGCACACATCTTAGAGTCAGGTGACCACAGTCTTTTCTCAACTCTGTCCTAATTTTTTTCCTATCCCTCTTGTGCTAGCACACAGGGTAGGGATAGAGATTCCTTCTGGGGCTTGGGACTGCAGGATGCATGTCT
Source organism: Dipodomys ordii (assembly GCF_000151885.1). NCBI lineage: Eukaryota > Metazoa > Chordata > Mammalia > Rodentia > Heteromyidae > Dipodomys > Dipodomys ordii. The sequence continues at coordinate 6,447,089 of NW_012267320.1, read as the reverse complement.
GTGTAGCTGGTACTCTACAAATTGGCACTGGGGTGTAATCCCAGTTTTCCATAGAAACTTTATAGTTTGGAAAAATACCATGTTGAGTATATGGTACATGCTTTAGGATGTGCATAGTTTTAAAATATTAGCTGGTGGTGATAACATAGTTAAGTCTCAGATTAATTGTTGATCTAAATGATCACTGGGACTCTAACCCAGTTTCTGTTATTTCTTTCTGTTGGTCATGGGGCCCAAACTCTGGACCTGGGCATTGTCCCTCAGCTCTTCAGCTCAAGAATAGTGCTCTACCACTTGAGCCACAGCATCACTACTGACTATGTGGTACTGAGGAATTGAACCCAGGGCCTAATGCATGCAAGGCAAGCACTCTACCACTGAGCCACCTTCCCAGTCTACAGACTCTAACCCAGATTCTATGGTCATATGCTCTCAAAGGATGATTTCAAAATGAGCCTATGGAATCTCTCTCTCTCTCTCTCTCTTTTTTCTGGTCCTGGTGCTTGAACTCAGGTCCTGGGCACCGTCCCTGTGCTTCTTTGTGCTCAAGGCTAGCGCTCTACCACTTAAGCCACAGTGCCACTTCTAGCTGTTTTGAGTAGTTTATTGGAGATAAGAGTCTGATGGGGACTTTTCTTCCCAGTCTGGCTTCAAACCATGATTATCAGATCTCAGTCTTCTGAGTAGCTAGCATGACATGCATAGCAACCAGCACCTGGCTGTGGAATATATCTTTAAGAGAAGAATTGCTGATAGTGTGGTGAATTGTGAATTCTTCATTCTCCAAACCTCACCTGTAAGTTATTCTGTGGTTTTTTTGTAATTGTTCCTTAATTCTAAACCTCTGCTTTTTTGTATTAAAACAGTTCTGAATATTTATTAATTCATGAGGTTAAATAAATATATCCCCAACAGAGTAAAATGTACTTCCTATTGAGTGACTGGCAACACTTTATTAATTTGCTTTAAAGTCATTACAATGATGTCCATTAAAATGTTTAACTGATTCGTTGAACCCCATAAAATGAGAAATGATTGCTATTTTTATCACTTGTGTAAATATACCACACCATCATAATGAATGTGCAGCTAGAATTAATCTCAGAATCCTTCTTGACACACAAACAGGAATACATGAATGTCTTGCAGCATTTTATCAAAGAAGTATATTTTTCTGAAGGCAGTTTATATTTGCATTCAATTTTTTTGTGTTCTTGGTCATACATTTTGATTCTTAAAAAAAGTACCCAACTTGTATGCCACTTGGGCATGATAATACCATATAGGATTTGGTTTACAAAAATCATTAAAATCATTCCCTGCTTCCTGTTAGGCAAATCGGAATTTGTCTTACAATTTCATCCATCCAAGGAATAAGTTTCAAAGATCTCCTTTGGTAACTAATTTTAATATCTAATAACATTTTTTGTCAGGACTTTCATTTCTTACAAACAATGGTACTGAAGTGCCTTTTGCCATTTTCTTTTCTTTTTTAAACTTCAAGGAACAAGCCAAACAATTGTTACAATTCTTCATTAGGGTTTAGAGTTGAATCTTTTATTAAACTCATCAAATTAAGTTTGCCTTTTGTTCTTCTTCTTTGTTATTTTGAATTGCTTTCTTTAAAATGATGTTCTGTCACTTCTTCCGGCTTCTCAGCCAGGGCTAGGAGAGATGCCATCCAGAGAGAATTCTGTAGAATTTGACAGCAGGCATTTTTAAAACAAGAGTCTTGTTGGAGGGAATTTCTGTAGAAGTTGACTGAGGTGAGAGACCATTCATACAGAATACTAAAAAATAAACTGTGATTAAAAGAAGGGAGGTCTAGAATTTGCCCAGCGAAGAGGCAAGTAAAGTAATAGGAGCTAAACAGACATATTTTAAGAGCAGTGTTATTCATCAGAAAGACCTGAATTGAAAGTAGACTTTGTATGAAAACAAAAGCCATTCTAACCCCTTAAGAAAAAAACTTGCGTGGAGGCAAACTGCATTCAGCCCATAGATTAATGACCCATCTATTGGATGAGCTAAGGGGAAAGACAGGTGTAGTAGGCTCCCAAGGAACCTATAATGAGCTGAATTTATGGTGCTGTGCGAGGCTGAGGACATTTATTAGTAAATAACAGGGATGGTGTGGTAATGACCTGATCACTGGTCTATAATCAATCAGAGTCTGGCCTCTGTGTGCAATCCTCTCGGGGGATTGTTAGAAAGAAAAAACAGCCACGACCAGCCACTGACTCATCGGGGGCCTATCATTGGCTTACGGGGCACAGATAATTCTCTATTTACACAGAGAAGCTGACATTATTAGGAAAGACTCCAGATCTTTCTCTTGTGCTCTCATTTCTGAAAAACAACACATGCATGGGCAGATCCTCATTCCATTGCAAATATTTGGGAATAGTTAACAAGAAGGCATATTATTCTTTTATCGGGGGTTTTGATGATGATAACGCATGCCTAAAACAAGCAATCTACTTATGAACAGGATGTGTTTCTGTAATATATTTACAAGATTCCTGTGTGAGGTTCATTGTACCTATTAAAGTCTTAGCCTCAGATACTATGAGTAAGTCTGTGGTATTATTTGTGTATAAACATTTTTGAAAAACAGCGTCAAGGTTTATTTTTAACTGTTTGATTGTTATTATAAAGGTGGTATACAGAGGGGTTATGTTTTTAGTTTTTTATACCATTTACATGTGGATTGTTTTCTTTTTGTATGAAGTTAAAGGTGTATTTAACTAGTTTGTGTTCCTTGAGGGGCAGATTGAGGTAGACTAAACACAATTTTCATTCATTTGTACTTTGAATGGAGGCAACCTGGCTTATTGTCTTTGGTGTTGGAGATCGGATGCTTTATATTCAATATATAGTGTAGTACATGCAATAAAATAGTATCAAGATCCTTTGATAAACTCAATTGCTTTGATCAATGTCTCCTTATTGATAGAACTGCCTTCCTACAGGGCTTGCACAATGCTGTCTTCTCTATGGTTAGAGGAAGGAAAGTAGATGTTTGTTTTATAAAACCTGATTTACAACCCAGGTGCTAATAGCTCATGCTTGTCATTCTAGCTAATTTGGAGGATTGAGATTTGAGGCCAGCTCTGACAAAACATTGTGAGATCTGTCAACCCGTGGCTGGGCATAGTAGTGTATGCCTATCATCCAAAGCTACAAAGATAAATAGGGTACAAGATTTAACTCAGGCAAAAAAAAAATCCTTGAGACTTGGTCTCCATAGAGGAAAGTTAGATCTAGTTAGTGTCCCTGCCTCTGAGAGCATGATAACAAATAACCTAAAAATAGGCAGATCATGGTTCAGTCACATGTCTAAGTGTAAAGCAAGACTTCATCCTCAAAACCCAAAACAGGACCAAAGGGGTGACTCAGTGTTATCACATCAGCCTAGCATGTATAAGGCTCTGAGTTCAAATCTTAGTACCACTAAAAATGCTAATTTCGAGGGGTCAGTTATGTATGAAAGTAAAACTTACACCAGAGTTCCATTTATCACCATAGCTGAGCTTGATTAACCATGGCCTACTCTGATAACAAAGAGTTTAAGTTCTTTTCTTGTTTTAAGCTTTAGGGATTATTGTAAGTCCCTATTATTATTATTATTATTGGTATTTTATTATTTGGCACCTTGCTCCCTCTTCCTCTTCTTTCTAACACCTAAGTACCAGCTGCCATGATGTAAGGTATAAATGGCAGCTCAGTTTCAATTAGGTGAAAACAACTGCATTTGAGGTTGGTTGAAGGTGAAGGATGACTGTTTCCTACCATGTTTTCCACCGGGAATCAAGATAGAACTATAGACACTGAGGAATAGCCTGAGTTAGTAGCAAAGGCTGGGGCTAGCATGTGGTTGTCTTTACTTAGCTCCATGCAAGATGGGGATAGGTGTGTCTCCATGTATGTGTCTTTTGCATATTAATTGTACAAAGCGTTTTGTTATATTTCTAAACATTCCTATAACATCTTTTGAGCAAGTTCACCCCATCTCCTCTTACTCATCCCCTCCCTCTTCTCATAGTTTTGTGGGTTTCATTATTCTTGCTGCACATAAAGTACTTTGATCATATTCCCTCCCCTCAGCACCCTGTCCATCTTTCTTGGTTGCTCTTGCAAACAATCTCCCCTGCACATTACTTTTCCCTTTATTATTTTAAGTCTAGATTCTGCAAATGAGAAAAGCACCCAGGTATTTGTATTTCTGAGTCATATTTTGCTTACCATGGTGACTTTGGGCCCATCCATGTTCCCGCAAATGACATCACTTAATTCTTCTTTTTTAAAAATTTTTTATTTTTTATTGTGAACATACTGTACAGAGAGGTTACAATTACATGGGCAAGATAATGAGTACATTTCTTATCAAGCATTGTAGCCTCCTCCTTTGTTTACCCTTCACCTCCCTTCCCCCCCGCAACCAAAGTTGTAAAGTTCGTTTTCCACATGACAACTTGTACTTCTCATTGTTGTAACGGGTCCACCTGTATCCTTAAACAACCTGTTTTTCCCCTTCTCCTCCACAAATTATACCGACATCAAATATAGTGAAAGCAGGGATTATACTGTGGGGGAGGGACATACAAAGCAACAAAGAAATACTCTTATAAATGCATTAGAAACAAATGCATGAAAGAAAAAAACCATTTAAATACATATCTAAGGGTTCATTTTCCTAACATCACCTTATCTGACCTTTTCTGCTTGACTCATACATATACTAGATATTGCAAATAAGGGAAACCATGGGACCTATGTTTCTTTGGGCTTGGCTTACTTCACTTAATATAATTTTTTCCAAGCCTTTCCATTTCCTAACAAATGGGGCAATGTCATTCTTTCTGATGGAGGCACAGAATTCCATTGTGTATATATACCACATTTTCTTGATCCATTCATCTACCGAGGGGCATCTGGGTTGATTCCATATCTTAGCTATGGTAAATAATGCTGCAATAAACAAAAAGTCCAGGACCAGATGGTTTTACAGCGGAATTCTACAAGGCCTTCAAAGCAGAGCTCATACCAACTCTTCAATGAAATTAATTCTTCCTTATAGCTGAACAAAACCTGACAGTGTATTCACGACATGTTTCTTTGCTCATTCCTCAGTGGATGGACAGATAGTCTGAATGATGCTGCTATAAACATGGCTGTGCAGATGCTGCCACTCTCCACTGGATGCTGGCTTATGTTCTCTGTTACATACTGACTTAACATTCCTTTGTGTGTATGCCTAGGTGAGATATAGCAGGGTCACGTGATAGTTCTCTATCTTTTTAATATATTTTTATTGTAAAAATACTGTACATGACTAAGGTACATTTCCTATCGAGCATTGTTACCTCCATGCTGATTTCCATAGTGGTTGCATTAATTTACATTATTACATTCTTGATCCTCTCCCCTCCTTTTTTGGCATGCACATCCTCATTCTTTCCAATGTGAGGAAGTACACAATACTAACTATGTGAGGTAATTCATTTCTTCACTAGGCCTAATGGTTTCATACAGAATATTTAATGCCAAATATTGTACTGACAGAAACACACAACATTATTTGTCAGTTCAAAAATTAATGCAAGATGATTTTCAAAGGCCTAAAGCCTGAGGATGGCAGATTGGAAGGACAGAGATAGTGTTTGCCCTCACATAGCCTGACATGCCCCCACTGGAGATAATGGTGTGTTCTTATGAATGAGATGTCCAGGGAAATGCGTTCTTATACACACTGGCAATGGAAGGCAAGCTGCTTTGACCAACAGCACAACGAGATGACTGTCATTCATAATGTTAGTTGTATTTTCCAAAAAGAAAATGTGGAGAGTGAATGCTAGGAGTCCCCAGGTTTTTAATTGCTGTTTAGTTGTTCCAAAGGCAACTGACTACTGTGGTATTCTAGGCCTGGAGATAGCGCTGGGAAAAGAGAAGGGGAGAGAGATAAACCCTAGTGGGGCTCTTCTTTCATCAAGGAAGAAGCATCTCTCCAAAACTACTGCCCCAGCCCCCTCCGTGGCTACGGGGTATGGCTTGGCTCTCCTTTTCTGTAAACTACAGCATGGGCTGTGAAGGGAAACAGGGAAGGCCGTGGATTTGCTGTTCACTCGGATGTGATCATCCCATACAGCGTCAACTTCTATGTAGTTCCCATTATGCGCTGGTTCACCAGAACACAGATGGTACAAAAGTGATCTGATAGGTGTGTGGTTAGAACTGTACTTCCAACGTCGTGAATTTTGCTCCTTTCCCGGGCGAGCAATCCACGTGGGACAACATGGTGCTCTCCTGTGCAGTTGGGCGGTGACAGGCATCAGCTGAACAGCTGCTCAATGCTGATTGGGTGATCGTGAGGGGACTGGACCACTCTGCAGTGAGCAGACGCTCTGCCTCCCATGGCCGTCCCACTTCCAGTCTCTCAACTTTGTGATGGCCGGGGGTGATGCATGGCGGAGACACACGGTAACCGAGGCACACGTGAACTGGGTGTCCATCCACTCTCACTTTCTGTGATAAAGTCACATCAGATATTCCGTACTTGTATTGGTGGACGATTCTGTCCAGCCTGGGATAATGGAAGTGTTCTGGGCATGCTTAAGGTAGGTCAGGCTATACCACAACATTTTGTAGATTAGGTCTGTTAAATGTACTTTTTGGGGGGAGGGTGGGTGGGTAGAAATAGTTTTATTGGATCCTGACACATCCTTTTGACACAAGTTTAGATCCTCAAATATATTACAGAGATAGTCATGACAGGCAGTCTTCTTGGTCTTTACCTTCAATTCTTTCGTTTTGTTTTTCTGGTCCTGTGACTTGAACTCAGAGCCTAGGCACTCTCCCTGAGCCTCTTTGTGCTCAAGGCAAGCATTCTACCACTTGAACCACAGCACTACTTCTGGCTTTTCAGATGAGAGTCTCACAGACTTTCCTGCCCAGGTTGACTCCTAACCATGATCCTCAGATTTCAGCCTCTTGAGTAGCTAAGATTCCCAGGCATGAGCCACTAGCACCCAGCTCTTTATCTATGTATAACAACTGTTACTTGTCAACTAACAAGAAAACAATCCAAAACAATCCCCTTTAAAAAAAAGACTATGTCTCATTAAAGTGTTAATTGAGAAATAGAACAGGTAGCCATGACCTGTCTAACCTGTCACAGGAGTTCCTCACGGGCATCCATTGGTATCGACATGGCTGCCCTGCTGTTGGTCTGAGCATCTGGCAGCTTCTGCCAGGTACCTGTGCCACATCTGCATGCCAGGAGGCTGTCCAGATGTAGCCTGACAGCATTTCCTGGTCACACTGTGCCCCTCAGGTCAGGCCCTAGGCTTTCTGGTGCCATTGGGGCAAGAGACCTTGGGTAAGGAGGGTCAGCGGAGGTTAACTTTGACTAGCAGGGAATGGAGTTGATGAGTAGGTTCTTCTCTTTTCTTCTCTGTGGCGGGCTGTCTGGGAGTTGAGTGGAGGGATGCGGAAGATAATTTCTGGGGGCATTTTTTGATTGGGAGTCAGTGTGGAGCTGCTCCCTCTCTCATTCAGGTAATCAGAATGGGTGTGTCAGTCAGGATTTTCTTAGAGACAGCCTCCAGAGGTTCATGTACCCCCTCAGGAGGTACACAGAGGGAGGACTGTGGGTTGAGGCCAACTCTGGGGGAAAAATTTTGGTGAAACCTCATTTCAACAAAGAAGCCGAGTGTGGTGCTTGCCTATAATTGTAGCTACACAAGTGGTGTGCCCAGGCGGGCTGTGGTCCCAAGCTGGTCTCAGGCAAAAAGTATGAAATCCTATTTGGAAACTAACTACAGCAAAGAAAGAATTGGAGGTGTGGCTCAAATGAAAAGAGCATCTGCATAGTGAGTGCGCAGCTGTGAGTTGAAACCCCAGTATTGCCAAACAACCCTCCTCCACCCAGAATTACACACACACACACACACACACACACACCACTAATTTACAAACATGCATGTGTGAGAGAGGATAAGGAGAGAAACGAGAGGGTTTATTTGAAGGCATAAGTTCATGTGATTGGTAGGGACTCACTGAATTGTCTGACTTTCAGAAGGCAAATTAAAAAGATGACAGGCAAATGGGCTAGTCACTCTCAGAACAAGAAGTCAAAACAAATTACCATGGCTTCAGGTCTGGCATTTATCTCTGTGTCTTTAGGCAAAGAACCCAGAGCTAGCGAGGACCAGCTCTAGGCTAGGTCAGCAAAAGCTGGCATTCAATTCTTTAAGGGAATTTCTTCAGAAGGCTACTTGGACAGACACAAGAGACTTCAAGAGAGGGCTTTGGAGGTAGTCAGTTCATTTTAGGGGAGAAGCAAGCCCAGCAGGATGAAGATCTACTTACCTGGAGATCTGGTCACCTGGAGCTACCATCACAAAACCACTGGAGGGGTGGCATAAACTCCAGGATTAACATATCTAACAGTCCTGAAAATCTGAGCCCCACATGCTGGCAGGGTGGGTTCTGGCGGAGCCTCCTCTCTGTGGGCACACAGTGGCCTTTTTCTCTGTCTCCTCCTCATGTGGATTGTCCTCGTGTGCTTGGAGAGAGATGAGTGTACTTTAGAATCTTCTCACAAGGCTAGGAATCGCCTCACAGTTCTTCCCTGATGACCACATACAGCTTTAATTGGATCCCAGAGGCCCTGTCACATTGAGCATAGCGTCACATTGAGCATAGTGCTTCAACACAGGAAACTTGAGGGAATACAGTTCCCAGCACTCAGCCCGAGCAAACACAGGGACAGATTCCCACTGTCTGTCTCTGGCTTTCCTAAGAACTTCCAGGAGAGAGACAGCTTGTTATGTCAGCATTTTTTCCTATCTATGATTCCTTTTGGGGGATCTCAAGCTTGGAGGGTTCAGAAGGCGAAGCTAACAGAATAGAAGAATTAGATATGCTATGCTAAGTTAGGACAGAATACAACCTCTCTCCCCTCTCCCCCAGCCATCTTACTCACATCTAGACTTAGCTGGGTTATCTCTACCTTGACATGTTAAATTGATGTTCTGACCAGCACAGTACAACATTTTACAGAACCAGAAAACACCCTTGAATCTGGAGATGGGGGGATGGGGGGCAGGGAGGAAGAAAAATGGAGGAGGGGGTAACAAGTTAGACAAGAAATGTAATCACCACCTTACTTATGTACCTCTGACCCCTCTGTGCATCAACTTGACAATAAAATTACAATAAAAAAGGAAACAAAAACTGAAAAATAGGGAGTGGAGTGGAGGCGAAAACATTAAATTTTAAGAAACAGAAGGAACCAAAATAAAAAAATTATAAGACATAAGTGGTCTTATAGGTAACTATTAATTCTATTTTACCTCCAAGTATGGTATTTGGGGGGATTTAAATTTATCTGAAGGACTGTTGGATGGGTACAGTGAGGAAAAAACCTAGATCCTCTAGATTGGAGAATTTTCAAGGCTGGTTTTCAGTAGGGGGGCGGGGTCTTTGAAATTCAGTGGATGACATTGTAATACCAGCAGGGGCCGCTGGGTGGCAGCCAACCATGAGCAGGAGGTTGTCCTGCCTCGAAGAGGCTTGAGACCCCTTGAGGGGAGAGACACATTACTTTTATTCAGCTTTCCAGAGCAGGGCCTGCTCCTGCTTGCTTTGGGTGGAGGTTCTGAAAATGTCTGTTTTGTGGTGCAGCCGTTGTTGTCTCCGGGAGGCCAGCTTTTCTAATGTTTTATTCTGACTCCGTGGGAATCTCTGTTGGTTTGAAATGTTCTTTTTGGTTTTTGTTTTTGCTTTTTCCCTTCCCTTTCCCACTCTGGTTTTATTCAAACACAGACTGACATCTTGAGAATGAAAAGCTCGTGTTGCTTTTCCCTGGAAAAGTTTTCTACAGTAACAGTCTTTCTAAAACTCCTTGCATATGAGAGAGACAGGGAGAGAGACAGGCAGACGGACAGACAGACAGAATATCGTTTTCCTGTCATCATGGATTATGCATTATTATTCACGCTTCACATGTGGTTAGCAGGGTGAAATTTCTCTCAGTTTATACCGGATGGTGTGACACCTTCCTTCCTTCCTTTCTTTCTTCTTCTGTCCCGCTTTCCTTCTTTCTCTCTGTCTCCTTCCCTCCCTCCCTTCTTCCTCCACTTTTCCTTCATTCCTTATATCTTTTTTTTTGAATGGGAGTAGAATTTTTTCCATTAAATTCTGTTTCAGATCAATCTCCTATTCCTTTAAATTTTCCTTTGTTTGGACACCCAGAAACAGCTTCTAATTTTTGAAACCAGCTTCTGATTTTTCAAAAGTACATTTTTTTCTGTTCTTTAGAAATGAAAGTCAGCTTTGGTCTGGACAGAGATGGTAGGCTGGGCTAGCTTCTCATTATTATTATTATTATTTTCAAATGGTTACAATTGAACATGTCTGTTTATGTGGATGGGCCACAGTGACAGTGTATGACACCTACAGATAAGTGTTTGGGTTTAGATCGTGGAGGTTCTAAATGTGCTTAAGTTAAATTGTGAGATGAAGCTGATTGGATCCCACAAGGTGGTTTGCAATGTACACAGGAAGTTTTTCTGGAGTCCAGGGTGAAGTGTAAAAAGTAAGTATTCATGTGTTGAGTCTCCCTGGTCAAGAAAGAGCTTCCAGGCACTTCATGCTCCCATGGAAGAAGAAATGTTGCCAAAGGTCTAGCCCTTCTTCTTTTTCTTTTTCTTTTTCTT
>NW_012267320.1:6274770-6436299 GCF_000151885.1 Dipodomys ordii | reverse complement strand
TTCTTCTTCTCCTTCTTCTAGTTCTTCTTCTTCTAGTTCTTCTTTGTGATGTCCTACTGGCTTTATGAGTTTATGTTGTATTGTTTTCTATATGAAATTTAGGACTTCCATCTTTCATCAACATTTCTAAAAAATAAGAATGCTGACGAGTGATGTTTATCTTGTCACTTCCTGGCTTGGTTTCGGAGATGAATCTTCCCAGTCAGTTTGTGTGTGGGCTACGTGAGAGGAACTTGGTTATAATGAGACAACTGTCCTAATTAACTAAATGGGGCGAAATAATTATCTCAGCCCACAGAGTGGGCTACCTTTGGCCTCGTCTGAAGCCCTGGCAGATGGTGGGATGGTTCCTTTGGAGCTCAAAGAGAATGTTTGTTGGAAGTAGAAAGTTGGCTTTGGTTTGTTTGTCGCTGAACTTCGCAGGTGGCGACCTTCAGCAATCACTGGGCAAGGTGGCAGGGAGGGGCTGGGTCTCAGGGCCAGGGCTTCTCTGATTGTCTAGTTGGCAATTGGATGCTCCTGGTCTCTTTTGTCCTCAGAGGAAATGAATATTTTCCCTAGGTGCTGCTCCCTGGCCTCCTCAGAACAGGCCTCCATCTTCTCCTGGGCCTCCTGTCCCTTTCCTCCTGCTCCTCCTGCTCCTCCTTCTCCTCCTCCTCCTCCTCCTTCTTCCTTTCTAATGGCTCCTGGTTCACTGCAGTTGGTCCATGAGAGGCAGAGAAAATTCCCATGCAGAATGTGAAGTCTGGTCCTCTGGACAGCAGGGCAATTTTCCAACCTCATCAGTAAATTTTCCAGTGAAAATTGAAAAACAACATCCACAATAGAACTAAACATCTAAATGTGTAGGTTGACATTCCTTTTAGCCTGTCTGATACTTGCACACCATACACCTTTATGAATAGGTCTATAAAACAGATGCCATGAGCTAGCGTGCTTTTCAGGCAGGAGTTGGGGAGTTTAGAGAATAAATGAGATCAAATAGCTTTCATAATCTTCTGGAATAAATTGAGCTCTTTTCCCCTTGGCAAGTGGCTGTGTGTGCTGCTGCCTAAAGATGAAATAGACATGGTAGCAGGTCATTGTCTCAGCAAACCCTCTCTTAAACTGACATACGAGAAGGAAAATGGAGCTTCAAAGTTCGACTAATGAGGATGACCTAGTTGGAGAAAATGCTAAAGTATCTCTAGTGAAAAATCCTTTTAATTCTCACCAGTGATAAGACATAGTCATTTGGACTCCTGAGTACTTCCAATTAGCAAGTGAGAGACTCTGATTAAGAAAATCAGGCCCACTGCATAGCAGAGTGTGCTTTGGCTTTTTATTTTGATAAGTGGTTTTAAGTATTTATTATAATAATCCTCAGTCTGTGGACTAATGGTCTGCAGTATGTCTTTTAACTGAGATAAAGTCTTGAGAAAATGAGGCCTCATTCTAAGCACTTGTAGTTAAATCTCGGTTGGGAAGTAAAATGAGGCCACTTTTTTTTTTATCAAGATGATTATGTTTTCTGATTAATGAAGTGAGAAATAGATCATTTTACTCAATAGAATTTACAATACCTCGTATAGTATACTACACATAAAAGGCATTAATTGCTATTAATGGCCTTAATGTGTATCCTAAAGCATCCCATGTAATTGCTTTCTTCGGTTGCCTTTCTCAGTTATTCAATTTTTTTTCTCATTATGGAAGAACAACATCCCAGATTGTATGGTAAGGTCTTTTCATGTCAGAACTGGAGTTGAATTTCCAATGCGGTTTCTTTGGCTGTCTTGTCTGGAGATGTTGCTCACACATCCACCATTTAATTCTCTCTTTGTTTCTTTGTTTGTTTCTTTCTTCAGAGCAAACAGCCAGCTGAATGTTAAATGTACTGACCCAACCGGCTAAAATGGTCATAGTTTCTCCCCCCCCAGCCCCCAGACATTCTTGTTTCAGCCAGATTTATTTAATCCATCACCTTGACATTTTAGAAGATGCTCTGGTGACAGATGCTGAAAAGTCTTCAGCGGATGTCGACAATCTGCTAATGACCTTCTTAATTAGGAGAGCCAAGCACAGGCAAATCTCTGGGTCCCGATGTCTCTGCTTGGCGTGTACTGATGCCACTGTAATTGATGTTATTAGTTCCTGGTCCAAAGCAATGGGAGAGTTAAAAAAAAAGCGCTGCCTCTTGGAAGTTTGAGTCAACTATACAGTGCTTTATAGATGCAGCAAGTTCCTAAGTGATATTCTGCTATTCTCCTTGACGATTAATTTTTGGGGTCCTATGGGCTTCTTCACTCTGGAGGGTTGGTTTTGTCCATGGGTCTATTAGGAGGGTTGCTGAGCATAGCTGATACTGTTTTTAGGCTGAGTCTTTGAATTCAGATTCCCTAGGTCCTGCATGCTATTTATTTATTTAGTCAGTCATGGGGCTTGAACTCTGGGTCTGGCTACTGTCCCTGAGTTCTTTTGCTCAAGGCTAGCACTCTACCACTTTGAGCCACAGCACCACTTCTGGTTTTCTGGTGGTTGACTGAAGACAGGAGTCTCATGGACTTTCTTTCCCGGGGCTGGTTCTGGAGCCTGAGATCTTAGCCTCCTGAGTAGCTAGGATTACAGGTGTGAGCCACCAGCTCTGGGCCTGCATGCTATGTTTGATTTGATGTGTCTTCTGGAACCATTTCTTAACTACAGTGGTTGTGCATTTTCCTAGGCCTTCATCTTGGAAGACCCCACTGAGGATAATGTAGGATAATGTAATCCTTTATGAAGTCTCTAGGTGAGCCGGCGGAGGCCTGTGTCTGTCCACAGACATGCAGAGGTGTGCAGAGATCGCCAGTGGCATTACACCAAACACAGTCTTCTTCCCCTTGGTGGCTTCTAGCTAGACTCCAATCTTGTCTTGTGGCTTCTTTTTTTTGTCGGTCGTGGGGCCTGAACTATGGGCCTGGGCTCTGTCCCTCAGCTCTTCAGCTCAAGGCTAGCGCTCCAGCACTTGAGCCACAGTGCCACTTCGGGCTTTATTATTTTTTTTTCTGCTTATGTGGTGCTGAGGAATTGAACCCAGGGCCTCATGCATGCAAAGCCAGCACTCCACCACTGAGCCACCTTCCCAGCCCCTCTTGTGGCTATTTCTGAGCTCTAAAGAACTGTGATCTAAAGAGCCTTCTTGGTGTTAAGTCTTCTTCCCTCTTCCCCCACACCCTGTCCATGGTCCTCCCTAGTGAGTGGGACCACACCATGCGCAAACACAAATGATCCCTGTGGGATCTCATTCCTTAAATACCATGAGGAGTTCAGCCTTGACCTCTTCTCCTGTCCATGTGGTCCTTTGACCTTCGTGAGCTGAGGGCTTTCTAATCCGAAAGTCTAACCATACTATATTCGAAAACTCCAAAGACAGATGGAGGAGAAGGGCTAGCAGGAACACCTTTCTTCTTTTAGATCTATGTGAGGGTGACACTTTCTTGTGGTTAGTTACTGAGCGTCAGGTGGTTTCAGGGACTTGAGTTGACAGGCTTGTAAAGGAAAATGTCACCCGTTCAAGTAGACTTGGGAGCTTTCTTCAGCAGGGCAGGTCTTGCGATTGGAGGACAGTTTCTTGCTGCTTTTTTGGGGGGATTGACTGTGCTTTTAGACTTCAGCTAACCAGAAATGAGAATGACATTCTTAGCCAGGCAACAGAGCCTGACAGTTCCTCACTTCGCCTCCTGAGAACAGGACTCTAATTAGTTGAAGCCACCAGCCACAGGATAAATCCATTCCACACCACTGCCTATAACAGTGTGTCTCTGTGTTTAATGTGTGCCTAGATGGTGAGGTGTTTGCTTTTTTTTAAAGTGGACTAGAAAAAGAAATGTGGAGGATGCCTAATAGTACCAGAGTTTTAAGTGACTTCTCATTATCTATTGCCGAGCACATACAATTTTCCTTTCTGAAGTAGAGTATGTAAACCTCTAGGCAGGAAAGAACTTCAAATTATTATTTTTATTCTAATTTGCATGAAGAAGAGATTCTAAAGCCCTGGTCTGATCACTTTAGCATGCAAATGGTCAGCTAGAATAGAGCTGTTCTAGATCTAGAATATGTATTTAATTACAACAGCTTCAGGGCATTGAATTTATTTTCCTTATGAGCTCAGTGGACCAGAGTCTCACTCATCCCAACCCCTCCTTGCAAGGTGTTTGAGAGGAGCATGTTGGCTACCTTGGAATCTTTTAAAAGGATTTATTGCAATGAAATGAAATTTCAGATCTCTTTTCTGTTTCTTTAGGTTGTTCAGGGAGACTCTCCTGAGTTCCCCTCCCCCTTTTTTGTGCTACTTTGGAAATTTATAACTTCATTTGAGGGTTGTATGGAATTATCAGCACAGGCAGAAGCATGTGGGCTGCATTCATGTTTATCCTGTCGTGTACCAAATGAGGCTCTGATCCTTATATGAGCCTTCAGCCCATGTGTTTCTACCCCTGATGGGAATCTTAAAATGTTTCAAATGCTCCAATCAATGTAGTGATAAGAGACTCACATTATGCAAGCTAATTGGTGGGTCTTTTTATTTTGTTCATGGGAATATCCTTATGATCAGTGTACAACTACTTTTTTAATTGTTTGGCAAAAAAATAAAGAGAGATGTAGTTGGTCCTTGTGTTGTTTTTGGTGGAAAGTTTTAAGTCTATTACAATTTTGTTTTATTTTTGCTGTTCTTATAAAGGTGACATACAGAGAAGCTACTGTTTCATAAGTGCATTTTTTTGGGACAATGTCACACCTTCCTTTGTTTTCCTCCAGTTTTTCCCTCCCGTTCCCACCTGGAAGTTGTGTAGTTCATTTTCAACATAGCCTCTACTGAGTACTACTGCTGCCTTTGTTCACATTATGTCCCTCCATTTTTGTGCCTCTCCCTTACCCCCTCAAGATGGAAAAACAAACACACAAGACAAGGAAAAGAAAAAGAAATCTCTTGTTTCCACTTCCTGGAGTTCATTTTGATAAATACTATTGGATCAGAGGCACAGGGGCATTGCATCTTTGTTAACTCCGTTTTTAAAAGGCTTTCTTTTTCTAGTAAAGGCACAAGCAGGCAAGCAAACAAACAAGCTGTGGTTTTTTTTTTAATCATGAGGCTTTATCCCCTCCCTTCTAATAACCATAGCCAGAATCCTTTCTGTCTCATTCAATGACCTTTCCTAGTGTTGGTTTTCTGCTACAAGGCAATGTGTAGACAAGCTAATAGACAATTTGTTTTTTGTTTACAGAATAATTCAGTTGCCCAACACTAGACTGTGTTGTGGCTGTGTGGTGATTCGCAGGCACGCTGGACGCAGCTTAGAACGTTATTGGGTGCCTAAATGAAGGTCACATTCCCAGGGCTGGTTTAACCGTGCATGCAAATGATGCCAGTTGCTTCGGTCTCTCACAAAAAAAGGCTGTGTTAAATATGATAATCAGATAGCTGGGAAGGTAAAAATTCCTCTGCAAACAGTATCAGAATCTTTTAAGTAGGTATTGTTAAGGGAAGATTTCGCTATTACTCAATCTAATAATGTTTACGTAGAGGCAAAATAAAAACGATCTTAAAAGCAGATGCAAATAGAAATTGGGTTGAAATTTCTGGTTCTTAATAATGATAATGAAGAGCTCACTTACTGAACTCTCTAATTCAGTGTAAGAAGAGCTTTGAGGTTTTAATGGCAAAATAAAGAGTTCCAAAAAAAAAAAGAGATTGGTGGCAATGCATTACTTGTCTGTGTAAAACATTTAATAGCAGTGAACCATGAAGTGAACCATGGCTGGCATTCTAACACTCAGCCTGGTTGTTTTGTTTAAACATAGTGAAGATTTTCTCTCCTTCTCACACTGCCTTAATAATATTAGGCAGTTGGACCAGTTGGGCTGTGGCTAAAAAAAAAAGAGTCAAATAATCAAATAAATCTGATCCTTAAATGCCAATAGTGACAGAGGAGCAATTTGTGACAGAAAACTGGGTGAATCTTACATTGTGCAAAAGGACAAAAATAATGATTCATATTTGTATTATGACTGATGGGAAGTATTGCTAACAGGTTAACAAAATGCATTTTGAACACACCCCAGAGGGTGACTTCCTATTAATTCTCTTTCTAAAAAGTATAGAACCTTGTGGAAATAATTTATCCTATGTTTCTTCACTGACAAAAGTCAAATCGATATTTTTGTACAATACCTTATACTTTCCAAAATAAAGACACAAATAGCCCAGGACTACCAATCAGAAGCAGAATACCAAAAGGAAGTTTTAAATTTCTCACAACCTAACTTCTTATTTTTTCCTTAGGCCCCAAATGACATTAATTACTCAAGACTCTTAACAACGTGTGGGCAGAGATGCTTTATTTTTCCCTTCTCATATTTGCTAATGCCTTTCTTAATAGATGCAAGACTGAATGCATACATGAGGCAAGCCATTCTAGGCCAAGGTGAGTATACATTTCAAGACCGTGTGAAGTACAGTGAAGTCATTCATTACATTGTGAAATGAATGAAAGCTTGAATATATAATGGGGAGAGGAAGTTTGGGGTGAGTTATGGGAAATTAATGAAACATTTCTTACTTAAACCTGAAGCTCTTTATATATATAAACATGTATATTCAATTTAATAGATACATAAATAATAATTTCCATCTTAAGACAAAAATAAATATTGAAAATCAGTAAGGTCGAATCAATGTCTAGTTGTCAGGAGACCCAAGTTCCATTGCCAGTATATACCTGTGTGATCTTGCTTAAGTCACAAAACTGTTTTTAAAAATCTTTGTGTCCTAACTTTGAAATGGAGGTAACATTGTTCCCTCCTTAGAATCTGAACCATAACTCTGGTTGCAACAGCACTTTAGAAATACAAAGGCACTGTATTAACACAGTTGTCTTGGGGCCAGCCTATTTCAAACCCAAATGTCAGTTTGCATTTCCCTAGGGTAAAGGAAAATGAGAACTAACTGCAAAGTCTTGCTCTTAAGCCAGGGCTTTTCCAAGTGTGGTTTGTGGCTGCCTCTTCATTTGGGAGTGCAGAAGGTTACTTGTTAGAAACTCATTTTTGAAACTCCACTGAAGGTTTTCTGATTTAGGATCCTTGAAAGTGAGTACAAATGAATTTCTTTCCTTCCTTCCTTCCTTCCTTCCCTCTTTTCCTCCCTCCCTCCCTCCTTCCTTCCTTCCCTCCTTCCTTCCATTTTAGTCAATCTTCTCTATCTATCTCTACCTACCTACTTATCTGTCTATCATATTCTGTGTGCAAGCTTCCAAAGTAATTCTCAGGCATGCTAAAATTTGAAAATCATAGCTTGCCTTCCTTTCATGCTCTCCTTTCACTTGGGAAGTCTTTATACTTGCCCTCTAGATATCCAAATGATGCTCAGCTCTCCAAATTCAACTTATGTACTCACTAGTCCTAAAGTTTTTCCATATTATTTCAGGAGTTCCTATGGAGCTTCCTTTGGAAGCTATTTTAAGGTGGTTAAAATTCACCGAATTTAGCACTCAGTTCTCCATACTGGTGTGTTTTGAGAACTTACTATTCCTATGATACTTTTACTTCTTCAAATAGATCTCAAAGTTACCAGAAGTACAGAAGTCTGGCTTTTGTTTCCATATTCTCCAGTATATGAAAAATGTTGAGATCAGAGTAGAGGCCCACCAATTGACAAGAGAGCTTTAGAAGGAAATGATCTTTCAGGATGAAGGAAAAATCAGCCAATGGATTCAGGCAGCTTGGGCTTCTTCCCACACTCCAATATGGCCACCATCCAAAGGAGGGTCTAGACTCCTGATATAAGCCAAGCCAGCCCTTCTATAAGCCACTGCCCAGGGGAAGGTCTGGCTTGTTTCAAACAAACCAATCACCATCTGACAAATTGCTAAGAGGGAGGGAAAAAAAAGGGGGTGGGCAATACATAATATCCACTGACTGCACAGTGGACAACCAGTATCCAGGTCCTGCTGCTCACTCTCCTGAGCAGCCTTTACTTTCTCTTTATTAAATAAACACTTTGCAACTGTGCTCATCATTCCTTGTTTTTATTTCTAAGCTACTGGAGAACAAGAACCCACCGTGCTCATTCACCAAGGAGATGGAGAATGGAGTAAAGCTCCATTGTCTTCTTTGAACTTGTCCTTATTTTTGCTAGCATTTATTTTATCAGCCATCATACTATGCTGCAACCTTTCCAGTTAGCTCTCTCGTTGAAATCCAACAAAACACTACCCAGCACATAAATGTAGCTACTGGTAGAGGTATGACAAATGCAGAGTTACTATACAGAGGATGCTTTCTGGAACCTTCTGTGGATAGCACCACATGTTAAACATTTGTCTTAGAGATTGATTATGACAGTCATTTTCTGGTTGTAATTCTGCCATCTTCCTTCATGAGCACTATGGTCATTTTTGACAAAGTGGTTCAATAACCATATCTTGGTGACATCTGTTATCATTCCTGATTTACCTTTTTATGCCTTTGTTGTTCTTTTAGGAAACATATTGAAAAGGAAGTCAAATAAAATTTGTGTTAGCTTGAGAAACAGTCAAAAGAATAGCTTCAAAAATCTGTTCAGAAGGGATTATGAAAAGAAGGGAAAAGTCTTCCCTTGTTCTGTTGCAACTATTTACCAAGGTGTTATTATAGTTAGGGTTATTTTGATGAAATAGATTATATACTCAAGCACAATAGTAAATAGTAACATGTATAAGCTGTATATATAACATATAATATACATAATATAATATAATATATATAGTGGATGTGTGTGTGTGTGTGTGTGTGTGTGGTGTGCCTATTTGAAAGTTTATGTGGAGAGCAGGACTGGAACAGGAAAGATTGGAAATCAGAAAAATCCAACTGCTATAGCCATTTATTATTTTTGCCATTAAGCAGCCTCCTACCTGTAAAAGCTCGTTATTAAAATTTTAATTAGAAGTTTCTGTGCACCAGAGGGCCAGGTCATTGAGTCTACAGTCTAAGGGTGTAGATCTGATACACAGTACTTGGAATTAAAATAATGATGGTCATCTTGCTGTCAAGTTTTGAGATCTTGATTATATTCTTTTTCTGATTGAATTTTGAAATCAAAATCCCATGAAACAAGGAAGCCAGAATGACTATCTTCAGGAACTATGCCCTGTTCTATTTTTCAAAAATTTCCCCAGATGGGAAATGGCATCTCTCCTATGTGTACCCAGAACTATGAAGAATGTATGTAAATCTAGACATCGGTGCCTCCCGCTGTCATCCTAGCTACTAAGGAGTCTGACAACTGGAAGATCACAGTTTAAAGCCAGCCTGGGAGAAAAGACTGTGGGAATTACCTTTCTAATTAACCAGCAAAATGCTGCACTGGAGGAATAGTTCAAGTGGTAGAGTTCCAGCCATGAGTAAGAAAGCAATAGCGTGAAGCTATAGTTCAAGTCCTGGTATGTGAAATGACATCTTTTTTTTTTTTTTTTGTCAGTTGTGAGGCCTGAATCCTGGGCCTGGGCGCTGTCCCTCAGCTCTTCAGCTCAAGGCAAGCACCTTACCACTTGAGCCATAGCACCACTTCTGGCTTTTTTTTTTTTT
The DNA here is from genome assembly GCF_000151885.1 of Dipodomys ordii. Lineage (NCBI taxonomy): Eukaryota > Metazoa > Chordata > Mammalia > Rodentia > Heteromyidae > Dipodomys > Dipodomys ordii. The sequence goes on along the minus strand of NW_012267320.1, from coordinate 6,426,720 downwards.
GCTTTTGTGGTGCTGAAGAATTGAACCCAGGGCCTCATGCATGCAAGGCAAGCACTCTACCACTTCCCAGCCTGACATCTGCTTTTTAACAACATGCAGTGTTGTATTTGGAAGTTCAGTTAGTATAAAGGCACGTACTTTACAAACTTTAAAGACAGCTTGGGATCTCTCTTGGCAGTCTATGTGATAAGTAATGTGCCTCAATGTGGCAAAACATTCATCTAGGAAACTAAAAAAGTGATACTCTGTCCCTGTCCATATAAGGACTGTTTGAACTGCTTTGGCTAAGGAAGGAAAGGTGAATCATCTATGGGGCATCAGATTACACCAATGTGATTTGTAGCACATATGGACATTGAGAATTCCCATAGAAATAATCTTTTGCAAAACTCTGGATATGCCCTAGTGTGGAAAGCTTTAAGAAGTCTGTAGGTTACTGCTGTATGCCACTCTGATTGTACCACCTTGGATTGCCAGCAAGTGTACTCTGAACATTGGTTATTGGATAAACTTCCCTTGATATAGGATAGTAAACTTTCTGCTTCCTGGGTCCAGGAAAAAACCATCTATGGAAACCTCCTGAGTTCCTGAAACTTCTAGCTGGAGATCTAGGAGCTGGTGCTGTAGCAGGAGAGAGATGGAGAAGCCAGAGGAAAGGCCTGCACCCATGGCTTTCTAGTCACGTGTTTCCAAAGCCACTCCATATTCATTTCTCCCCTTACTCTCTTCTGGGATGCACTCAGACTCGTGTGCCATCCCCTTTTATCCTGCTACATCCTTAGATCACCTGCTGTCTCATTGGCTGTATTGTATTCTTGTACTGTAACTCTATGTCTCTTGTTGGACGGTTGAGAAAGAAGCAGGACCCCAAAAATATGCGGTGTGAAAGCATATAGGTGGGATTTTCCATATGTCTATCCAAAGCCATAAATCTATGCTTTTTAACTATAGCCACAAAAGAATACAGTACTTCTAAGAAAAGTCTTTTAAGCATGAGAATGATAGTTGGGTGAGAAATACAGCAAAAGTAGGGGATGATGTTGCTGGGCTTCTTCAGATTGGAAAGGATTCAAATATATTTATACTCTACAGTGAACCCTGAAGACAGTGGCTGAGTATGGATTAGAATGCTGAGGGAGACAGCCTGGAAAGCCTTAATAATCCTTCCTTTGGGCATTTAGATAGAAGCTCGAAGAACTTCTCAACCTATAGATGGATTTTTTTGTGCTTTGTTGATGGGCAGGGTTGAGTGAGTTGAGTTATAAAATGAGTACAGGAGGAACCCATTTATTTTAAGTGTCATCATATGTTGTATAATTATTAGATTAGCAGGAGGAGCTCTAGGAAACAGTGTTTAAGTGTAAGGAATGTAATCAAAATAGCTTTCAAGAAAAAAAGCTATTGGATTATATCCAGCTCAAACTCAACCGTGTGTGGGTAGAAGAGTTAGGTAACAGTGGTTCTTCTAGGTTTTATTTGCCTGGAGTTTTGTTTGTTTAAGTGGAGGAAGAGGCTGATGTATATGGAGTAGGATAGGGACTGTATTGGTCTTTTTTTTTTTTTTTAGACCTGCTATACATTACTACAAATTCATGGTTGTGGAGAAGCATTAGGACCAAAGGAAGAATTTAGTTGATAGGAGAATTTGAGAGATTAATATGTCAAAAAGGGAAAACGAATGCCATGGATTATGAGGCGCTCACATTCCTGTCTATCCCTTGCTAGGGAACCTCGGGGGGCCATGGGAAGGAAACACTGGGGCCTGTGCTCCTGGGGAAGAGCCGGATCAGGAGACAGTCCCAACCTGAGACTAAGCTGCAGGTTTGGCTTGTGTGAGTGTCTTCTCAGGAGCGTACAGAAAAGGCAGTGACTGAAGAGGACCTCTGTGACATGGGCATTCAATCCCACACTCAGAATCTCACTCTTCTCCTACCAAGCTGTTTTTCTCCAATCCTGCTGTCAACCTGCACTCCTGGTTGTGTTCCTTATTCTTGTTGTTTTTTTTCAAGCAAAAAGGAGACAAAGAAATAATTGGCTTGTTTAGTTGAAAAAAAAGAAAAAGAAAACACCAGCACAGCCGTTCATTTATTTATTTTTTATCCTCCTGTCATTTTATAGACAAGATAAACAACAGGTCACCGGGTCCTAAGAGAGGTTGTTGGTGGGGCTTAGTAAAACATTTTCCCGCGGGAATGGTGAAATCAGCTTAGTCCCTTGTCACAGACCTGCTCACACTGGAAGCAAAGAGGTCAGGAAATGGCGTGCACCCATGGCTGATTCAACAAGCCACCTGGCCCCTGCAGACAGTCTGTGCGCCTTTCCTGTGATCGTTGGGTGAGCTCCAGAATTGCTTTTTAACCATTGGAGGACAAGGCTTTGCTAAATCCAAGACAATGTCCCTGGGAACAAATGGGGCTCCCAGAGCCTGTAGCAAATAACAGAACAGACAGCACCCTGGGCTGCCTGAGAAAGTGTGGTCATCAGATTCTCTTATCCCTGTCTAGAGGTGAGGAGCTTATCCCCTCCTGTCCAAAGTGACAGAGCCTGAAGGTTACTACAGCCAGTAAAAGGTCAATGGACCTAGAACTCTTTGGTCTTTGTAGCTGCCTCTCCTGTCTCCTGGCATCTACAAGGTGGTGGTAGGAATCACATGTACAAAGTACGCAGCATCTTGTTACCACTGTGATTTACACTTAGAAATGTCTTCTTCACCTGTTGCTGAGCTGCATGAAGTCAGGGTTGTATTCTTTATTTTTGTGTCTCTAACCCAAACACAATTCTAGGCAGAAAATACATGCTTAAAAATATTTATAGAAGGGCTGAGAATGTGGCTTAGTAGCTGAGTGCTTGCCTACATGAGGCCCTGGGTTCAATTCCTCAGTACCACATAAAAAAAAAGCTTATGAAATAAAGATAATGACAGAGGAGTGCATGGATTAGCAAGCCTACAATGTGTCAGTCACTCATGATAAGAAATTTGTTCAAGGGCTGGGAAGGTGGCTCAGTGGTAGAGCTCTTGCCTTGCATGCATGAGGCCCTGGGTTTGATTCCTCAGCACCACATAAGCAGAAAAAAAAAGCTGTAAGTGGCACTGTGGCTCAAGTGGTAGAGCACTAGCCTTGAGCTGAAGAGCTGAGGAACAGCGCCCAGGCCCAGAGTTCAGGCCCACGACCGGACCCTCCCCCCAAAAAAAAGAAATTTGTTCAAATATTTAGGCGTATCACACTCAAGTAAATAGAGTGAGTGTAAAAAATGACCAAACTACCCCAAGAAAGTGAGCTTTAGACTTGACTATTTCAGGTGAGCAACGGTATATTTTGGCTCATGTTGCACCGCTGATTAGAGATGATTTTAGTAAATGGGGAGAAGATACTATAGTAATCATGCATATTAGTGATCAAATTCTGACCATTTGTCATGCAGCTCATCTGATGTAAGTGCATGTTATAGAGGGACTGCAAAGCTGAAAATCCATCTGTCCTTATGCAGAGGAGTGATGGAGGCTGTCGATGTTAAGAAAATGCTATTGGCCCCTTATGGATTTCAACATATAAAGACAAAAGACTTAGATATAGCCTTTTGAGAGGTTTTGTTAAAAGTTTTACTCACACACACACACACACACACACACACACACACACAAATGGAAGGCCTTTATAGGTTGTAACTGCAGTTCTAGAAGTACACAAGAGTCTGGACTAAAAATGATTGAGGAAGTTCCACCCATGAACTTTACAGTGGTGGCTAGAATAAAGGAAGTAACATAAAAAGAACAGAAGGGAGATTGACAGTCTGATTGGTTACAGCTCATGTCTGTCTTCTGTAAAGTTCCATTATAGACAGACGGAATGTCTTGTTACATATGAAGTTAGGTTACAGTTCATTATGTACGGAGAAATTTTTAGGCCATACCAAATATATAGCAAACTTTCAGCCAAATTCAGCTTTGTTTGGGGAGGGAAATAAGAAATAGGCTGCTCCTCAGGCTCAAATTCTGGGTTCTTTCCATCAGTCACAGAACTGCAAACTTCATTTTGGGGATCATTCTCTATAGACCCAACACTAACACTGTGTTGCAGGGGAGAGAATGGGAGCAGACAGATGTACATGATTCTGTGGGTCCACAATCATATCTACATGGAATCCTGTGTTTTCTACATAATCTATTTTTTAAAAAACACTTTCACTTTACCAACAATATGAAATTACATTGTGGTTCTTCTTTAAAAATAAACTATAACTTTGTTGTTATTATCAAGGTGTTATATAGAGGGTTTACCACTTCATGAGTCAGGTAATGAATATGTCTGTTTTTTTGGACATTATCACCCCTAGTTTCCCTCTCCCATACCTGCTTACAAGTTATGTAGGTCATTTTCCACACAGTATATCCTGAATAGCAAGATTGTATTTGTTCACCCTCCCTCCCTTTCTGTACTCTCCTCCACCCCACCCAAAAGAAAGAAATCCAAAGCAAAAACAAACACTACTACCACCACCACTATCACTAATAACAACAAATAATCCATGTTTCCATTTCCTAGAGTTTGTTTAAATAAATAGTATTTTAAGTATTCAGAGAAGTTATACCTTTAGGTTCCTCCCCTAAGGGTATCTTCCTTTAGTCTTACTGTGTGTGTGTGTGTGTATGTGTGTGTGTGTGTGTGTGTGTGTGTGTGTGTGTGTGTGTGTGCCTAGAGTCCTGAATAGGTTATCATGTTCAGATATAGTTTAGATCTAACTTCCACATATGAGAGAAAACAGGCTCCACTTGTTACTTCTGTTCCAGGTCCTTCCATTTCCCTGAAAATGACATATCTTGTTCTTCTTAATGAATGAGTAAAATTCTATTGTGTATATGCACCATATTTTATGAATCCATTCATCTGTTGTAGGGCATCTGGGCTATTTTCATAGCGACTGTTGTGACTAGTGTAGCCATGAGCATGGAAGTGCAAGTGTCTCTACCATATCCTGGCTTAAAGTGATGTGGGTTGATGCCTAAAGTGGTATGGATGAGTCATAGGGAAGGTCTGTGTTTAGTTTTTTGAGGAATGTCCAGACTGTTGTCCAGAGTGGTTGTACTAGTTTACATTCTTACCAACAGTGCAGTAGGGTTCCTTTCTTTCTTCACATTCCCTCCAGCATTTGTTGTTGCTTGAATTCTTGATGCTGGCCGATCTAACTGGGGTGAGTTAGAATCACAATGTTGTTTTGAGTTTCATTTCCTTTATGGCCAGGGATGTTGAACATTTCCTCATGTGTCTATTTTTCATTCTTTACTTCTTCTCAGAAGTCTTCCTTGAGCTCCTTTCCCTTATATTGATTGGTTTATTAGCTTTTTGGGGATGTTAGTTTTAACACCTTCTATATTTTGGAATTAGGCCTTTGTTATTTGTACTGCTGGGAGAGATTTTCTCCCAGTCTGTTGGCTCTCTTCTTAGTTTAATAACTATGTCCTTTGCTGTGCAGAAGCCCTTTTGTTTTGATGTAATCCCATTTTTCAAGTCTATCTATTGTACCCCTGGAATTCTTCAAAGTTCCTATTTATGCCTGTAAGTTCTAATGTTTCTCCTACTCCGTCTCGCCATAGAAACCAAGTTGTGGTTTCTAATTATTTATAAGTAAAGGTGTTCTTTAAACTTTTCTCATTTTCCCCCCTATAGTTGGCTTACCTGGCAAGATCCCATTGCCATGTAAATATTTTCTGTCACCTTTGTTTGTAATCATTCTTCTGTACTCATCTGCCTCTTGAATGCCACATTTTTTGAGCACTCAGCTGGAGAGTATTGTTTTCCCTTCTTGCCTAACACAAGTTTATTTTCCCTCTAATCACTATGATTATTTGTTTAACCCAGAGTCATATTTTTAGATGCATTTTGTACGGGGAAATACCACACCAGATGAAAACATGTGATACCATATTTGAAATCCAAAGATAAATAACTGAAAGAACTTCTTAAATAGTGGGGGTGGGGTGGGGAGATAGAGAATTCTCTTGACTTCATGTCCTCAAAGTAGAAACATAAGGGGAGTGTTATATGGTGCACCCATTTTTATTAAGCAAGCGATGAAAATAAAATTAGACATTATGTTCTTAAAGGCCTTTCAACAACATGGAAAAGGAGAGACGGGTTTTCTCCAAGTGGTTGATGTATCTTGCCTTCAAGCATTCCTCATTACTCATTTATAATGACTTTTTATATAGATCTTTTAGTTTTTGTTTCATAGTCCAACAACCAGCACCACCGATGTGTCTGCTCTTGAGAACACCAGCTGGGCCTCTTTTCTTCTAAATGGGCACAGTGTTCTGGGAAATGAGACAGCTCGCATGGAAACGTGCCCTCTTTCTTTGTGAAAACTGTCTAAAATTGAAAATAACTTCTTTTTCAAGTAGCAATTTGTCATAGCAGGGGCCAAGGCTTTCCCATCCCTGACGGAGGGCTGGGCGGAGAGGAAAAAAGTGGGGGAAGTTATTTTCTGAAGAGAGCAGAAGACAGGAACCCATTCCAAAGATTGGCCATGCTCTTTCTCTCTTTCATTTTCAAAGAAATTGTGTTTAGTGGATAAAGAATCATAATGGCATCACTTTTGAGTCCTGGGTTTGTCCCATATCATGAGTAATGGGATTGTTCAGCAATCACTTCTCACTTTCTGAGAACTACTTTTCTCTATAATTTAAGAGCTTTCCTCTGCCAAAACAAATCCACGCTGGCTATACTCTGGCACACAGAATAATAGAACCACAGAATAATATAACTAATATACATCTCAGCCATCTCAGACCACATGGCTGCATCTTGTATATAATCAATGAGGAAAAATGGCCAGAATGAGGGTTGGAACTCAGGGCCTCATGCTTGCTAAGCTGATGGCCACTGACCTTTTTGCTTCAGTTATTTTTTTGAACAAGATCCTGTGATTTTTTTTCAGGCTGGCCTGCACTGAAATCTTATCTGCAGCCCTTGAGTAAGTAAGATGACAGGCGCATGCACCATACCAGGCTTGCTGGTTGAGAGAGAGATTTCTCTCTTTTGCTCAGACTAGTCTTAAATTGCTTCCTTCCTGATTTCCTCCTTCCAAGTATCTGGGATTACAAGCTTACATCTATCTGTTCCTGATCCTGATTAAGTGTGTGTGTGTGTGTGTGTGCACGCGCATGTGCACACGCGTGCGCTCATGTAGGAGACACTGATCAAGATATATTGTAGTCATAAATTGGTATGCTGACTTGAAACCCTTTTGTAAAACTCTTTAAAGATAATAGAAAAGTGAAACTAATTAAAATATTTAAGCATGGGGCTGGGAAGGTGGCTCAGTGGTAGAGCGTTTGCCTTGCATGCCTGAGGCCCTGAGTTCGATTCCTCAGCACCACATAAGCAAAAAGAAAAAAGCTGGAAGTGGCGCTGTGGCTCAAGTGGTAGAGCTAGCCTTGAGCTGAAGAGCTGAGGGACAGCGCCCAGGCCCAGAGTTCAGGCCCCACGACTGGACCAAAAAAAATATTTAAGCATATTTTTAAATTAGAAGTTGCAAGTACTCTTAGTTCCTGGAGATAAAAATTTATACCCCACAGGACTTGCTTCCCTGCCTGAGGGAACATCTTAGCACAGGCCACTTAGTTCTGTCAATGGAAGGCTAGTAGTTGCTTGTGATTCTTGAAGAAAGCCTACTTGCCCCCATCCAGCTTCTGCTGATTGCTCTTGTAAATAGAGTGTTTTCAGTATTCTAATGTATCTTTAATTGAAGTAGTTAAGTTTAAATGTATATTTGGAAGGAGATGTTGAAGATCAATTTTGGAAATTTATCATACCTTTTGACAATATCAACCCTAAATGATTTGTTGGATTAGGTCAACATATGTATCTTGGAAATATCTGTGGAGGAACAACTTTCCAAATTTCACTGAATGGCAATTCAAGACCCAAACTCACTTATATCTGTGCCAGGGGAGGACAGGACTATATGTACACAGAGGAGGAATTTATGTGTACATGTGTGCACCAGTTTGGGGGCTTGAATTCAGAGTCTGGGTGCTATCCCTGAACTTTTTCGCTCAAGTGTGACTTGAACAAACTTCTAGCTTTTTTGGTACTTACTTGGAGATAGGAGACTCATAGATTTTTCTTCTCAGGCTGGCTTGGAAACGCAGTCCTCAGATTTGAGCCTCCTGAGTAGCTAGATAGAGGCCTGAGCCACCAGCACTCAGCCAAAGTAGGAATTAAAAAAAAAGAAACTGTAGATGGCCTTGCTGTGATGGTATTAAAAATGACAGATTATCACAATCTGTGGTCTCAATCCCTTAGCAGGTAGAGTGTACCTGGCAAAATATTTGGGGCATAATTCAAGTTTTGTTTGTTTATTTTTCTCCACTATTTCATTTTTTATTTTCCACTGACTGTAATTCCATCAGATCCTTGGCTGTAGGATTATTGCCTAAGGGATGAACACAGGTAAGTGTTTCTAAAGTCTAATACCGTAGGGGAATGCAGCAGATTTGAAGCAAAGAGAAAAATGTTATGAAAAATAGTGTCAGGTACCCTGGACAGCCTGACAAAATGCTGTAGAATTTCATGACTAGCCAAATGTGATTTGCTGTTGACTTCATTTTATGGCTCTAAGGCTGCCTCAGATGACCGTGGGTGGGCAATCAACTTCCATGGGATTCCATGCCCTCCCTCCAGGTTTAGTGATGGACTAGTGGGCAAGGTTGGTAGATAACTGGCCCTTGAGTCTCCATCAACAGCAGGCTGGTCCGGCCTTCTTCCCAGGGCAGCAGCAAGGTCCTGTACCACATCATCCCATGCTCTCCTGGGGCCTCTATCAGAGCTGGCGTGCATCACTTCTACCACCTTCCACTGGACAATGAAAATCACCAGAGAAGTCCAGTCCAATTTATGGAGTCTTGATGTGAGGAGCCAGGAAAGCACATTACAAAGAGGATACCAACCTTACGGGAAGAATTACAGCCCTCTGTTCAGTTTGTCACATCTGCCATCAAGGATTGAGATTCATAGAACTTGAGGGTAGGAAAAAACCCTCCTCTGCAGCTGTGAGACATGAACAAAATACTGTTTCTAGGAAGTGATGGAAGCCAGGCTTGGAACAAAGCTTTGGGGGCAGAGCCCTAGAACATCTGTCAAATCTCACCTGAATTTGTAGGCCCTGAGACAGAGGAAAGTGCGTTTAGAAAACACAGTCTGCCTTCCCTGGAAAGAGAGACTATGGATGGCGTGAAAGCCATGAAGAAAACTCTTGACTTGGGCGCCCGTGGCTCACGTCTTCATCCTAGCTTTTGAGAGAGCTGAGATGAGATATGGAAGATGGAGATTCAAGGCCAGCCTTGGCCAGAAAAGCCCAAGATGTTCCATATCCAAAGTAGTCGGCAAAAAAGGAGTGTTGAGGTGTGGCTCAAGGGCTAGGGCACCTGCAGATCAAGCCATCTGAGCAACTATGAGGTCTTTAGTTCATACCATGGTACTGGCAGAAGGAAGGGAGGAAGGGAGGGAGGAAAGAAAGGAGGAAGGGAGGGAAGGAAAACAAATCCTCTTAAATGGACTGACTCCTAACAACAGATCCATGCACCCAACACTACCATATTCACAAGTGTGTGAGTTAAAGGAGAAATGATATTTTGAATTGCATTTGTGGGCATGAAGTGCTCACCACAAGACAAGACAGACTATAGAAAAATAATTCTGAGGTGTAAGATTCTTTTTCAGTGTTTGAATTTGGTGGCTGAGATTCAGCTGCTCTCCTATAAAGGAGACAAGAGGATACACTCCCAGGACACTAAGAGTTTTTAATGCTTTTATTACTCCCATGAAGATATCAAGAAAGAACAGTATGTGGAAAGCCTTTTATTTGGGGCTCTAGAGCAGTAGGAGTGGGCAGGATGATGTATCCAATTTCCTGGAGCCTTAAATCTGATTATTCTTCCCTGTGGAGACATACTGAGGTATCTTCCCTCCCTCTTCCTCTCCCCCAGAAGTCTGTGCACCCATAGTAGAAACACTTTAAGAGTGGTTCAGGCACTGCTATCTCACTCTGCCTAAGAAGTCTGTGGACCATGGCTGAGGCTTAGTATGGCCACAGGGAAGGAGCGACCAGTACCACATGGACACGGAGGCGATGCAGAGTCTCAAAAGTGGAATGTTGGAGGTGATTTGCACTCAAGCTGAATAATGCTCCAGACATTGAGGCCCATTGGGGATATCAGGAATATCTGGCCTTTTTTTTTTTCAAGAAAGAGGAGCTCTAGTGTCTGTGTTAAGTAAGGCTAAAGACATGATTGCTGGAAATGTGGGAGGGGGGAAATGGAGCTGTAGAGCAAGGGAATATTTATTAGACATTCCTGGAATAGGTAAAAGGTGAGAAATACCAAGATGTAGCCCATGGCTCGTGGCTTCTTCTAGTTACTAATCTGATAAATGGTGGTGATGATTTGAATAAATGAGAAGGGTTACAGGTCTGAAAGCATGCTTTTTTTTTTATCCTTGGTATAATTTAGGAGTGTCTGCACAATGGAAGTTCTCAACACAGTCCTGCAAAGAGTGATAAAAGGTGACAAAAGAGCCAAAATCTTTGGCCAAAAGAAGCATCTGTATGGAGTGGGATGAATGAATATAGGGAAAGGGGATGGACACACAGATAATACCGACTGTTTCATCTCTTGGCTGTGAATTCGTTCACATTTTTAGGCCTCATTTTCATTATAGGTAAATAATAATAGTTACTATATTTTTATACCTAATATAGCAATAATTTAATATACTAATCGCATTATAATATTGTAATTATATGAACATAACAGTGATAGATAATAATATTTCAACGTCTTATGGTTTAGGATTCAGTCAGCATGGTATTGAGCACAAAGTAAATGTCAGGCTGAGTGATATCACAGTGAACGATGCCCTTAGTCTGTGGTACCTCACGCGACTGTGAGCGCAGCCCCTTCTGCGGTCACCCACCATGGCGCCAATCTAGATCCCTCTCCTCGAAGGCTGGGAAGAGAGGGGAAGGCAGAGAAGGACTGGGTAGCGTAGAAGAGGGCATCAGGAAGAGATAAGGATTCAAGCCATCATTCCTGGCTGCTCATCATTGCCCAGTTTCGAGATGCAGGTCCAGGACTGATGGATCATGGGAGGAAAATGAAGAAAAGAGGTTCGGTACTTGCTGGTGCTAGCAGAGACTTCAGCTCCTCGTGATAATAATGAAGTGAGTTGGGGGTGGGCTCGTTTGGCTAGACAAGTCTGTTCTGAACTCTGTTTTGGGATTGTAAGGCCGGATGTTATAGATAATCTGGGAGGGTCTTGGGAGAGGACAACAGTAGTGAGGATCAATTTTCCTAGGCTCATGGTGAACAGCAGGCCCTCTTCTGAGGCGTGTTCTCAGGATGTGTGTGGCGTGGATTTGTCTTAGCCCGCTATGAAAGGAGACATCTCAGTCTTTGCAATGAAGACTGTTTTGATGTAATACCTGAAAAGTAGTAATGAGTACCAACTGGGTACTTTTGGATCAAGAATAAGCCAATCCAGGCAGACAAAACTTAGACTTTTATCTCCAATTAACGAGCAGAGAGCCAGAAGTGGAGGTGTGGCTTACAGTCTCGTGCTAGGAAGCTGAAATCAGGTCCTGACAGGGTCTTATTCCCTTTAGAGCTTTCAAAGGAAGATTCCCTTCCTGTTCTTGCTCGCTTCCAGAAATGCATTCTTTGCATCCCTTGGTTTGTGGCTCTGTCTTTCCGCTTCAAAGCCAGGGCGAAGCATCTTGCTTTAGCGGTCTCGTTGCCTCCCTCCATTGTCATCATCATCTCTCTCTTCTTTTCTTTCACAACACTGGTGATTACATGTAGGACTTACCTGGAAAAATCCAGGATCATCTCCCCATCTCTCTATAGATCCCCTAACTGTATCTAAAATCCATTTGCCCCATCAGGTAAGCTTGGCAGGTTCTGACAATTGGATCATGCATTGCTTTGAGGGCCGTGAGAAAAGCCTTGCCTTAGCGACACAGGAAGTTGTGATGTTCAGGTCGGCCAGAGGCCGAGTGGCTCGCTGCGCCTTCACTCTGGAGGCCGTGACTGAGTGTTCTGGCTCATGCTCAGTGTCTGCGATCGTACTTAGTTAATTCTTCCAGGTAATGACACTGTATTAAGGCCTGAAGCTTGAGAGAGGCAGGAAGTTCTAACAAAAATTGGAATGAAGTATTTGTTCGTTCTTTTATTTTTATTTTTTTGCTGGTCCTGGGGCTTGAAATCTGGGCCTGGGCCCTGTCCCTGGGCTCCTTTTCTTCAGGGCTAGTCCTTTACCACTTGGGCCACAGAGCTATTTTCTACCTTTTTTTTTGTGATTACTTGGAGATAAGTGTCACATGGATTTTCCTGCCTGGGCTGGGTTCGAATCCCGATCCTCATATCTCATCCTCCTGAGTAGCTAGGATAACTGGTGTGAGCCACTGGCACCCGGCTCTTTCATTCTTACGTTTAATTTTCTTCCTGCCAGTTAGGAATTATTCTTACAATGTATTCTAAATCCTTATTGCTTAGCTCTCATTTTATTTTGTTGTTTTGTTGGGGAGATGGGAAATCATTGCCTTCTACCCTCTGAATGATAGCATTTATGATTTTACAGGGTTATGAATTCTAACCAATTTTGTCTGATTGTGTACAAAGCAAAAAGCACTTAGTATATAGAAAAACACATCCATTTGCTATTGGATCTCAACATTTATAGTGAGAATTACCTTTACCTTTTGTTAGAAAGCTGTAAATGAAGCAAGGATATTCAAGTACTCCACCATTTAGGGCAGAGTATAGACTATAATGGATGAGATGGTATTTTAGGATTTGCAGGCTATGCATTTTTTTTGTTGCAATTAATCGGTTCTGCTATTGTATCACACAAGCACATATAAACAATTAGGAAATGATTAGATGTGGTTGAGTTCTAACAAAACTTTATGAAGAGTGAAGTTCACATTTTATATATTTTGCATGTGTCATGAAATATTCCTTTGATATTTTCAACCATTTATAAGTGTGAACATATAAAATATTTCATTCTTTTTAACTTGGGGGCAAACACAAATGTGTTTGCTAGTCTTAGACATAGCAGTCCTCCAATTTTGTAGCTTTTTCCTAGATGTTATGAAGAGGACAAGATGAGATAAGATGGAATGTCATATTCTACTTCTAGTATGAGCAGTATCTTGCCCCTGATCTAATCTCTTATCCTATAATCTTTCAATGACTAACATAAGCTCTGAGATTAGCTGTTAAAACAACTCTTCTTCTCTCTAGTTTATCCCCCTGCCTGAAGATCTTGGCTACATCTATAATATCCACCTTCATCTCAGACCCTCTCCTCTTCCTTCTCTCTCATTTTTTGGTATATTTCTGCTTCTTCTATTTTCTCTGTCAAAATGTAAGTTCCTTGAAGGGCAAAAGCCAGTATTTAATCTCATTGCTACTAACAAACTTCTTACAATTGTGGCTGGGCTGGAGATCCATAAGTGATACTTACATATAAATTCTTCTCTACGATGACATGTTGAATTTAAGTAACATCTTGAAAACAGCAGAAGTAGTATATCCTCCACTGTGTTTCTACATATCACAGACTTTTGGCCTGATTCATGGTAAAAAGCAACAATGGGAAGTAAGTATTAGAAGGTACTACTTTTGGAAAATGGATCTTCCGTCTTTCATCCATTATGCTGGCTCTATGTTTTGCCAATTGGAACATAAAGGAAAACAAAACACCTGAATCTGGGGATATAACTAAGAGAAAGAACATACAATGAGATGTTAAAGAAAAATTGAGCATGTGTGGGCTGATTCATACAGTCATAAATGAATGGCACCGTTGCCTTCTGATAAGAACTCAAATGGTTTTTCTTTCTTGCTATTGTTTCTAACATATTTATAAGGTGATTTTTTTTTGTTTCTTTGTATGTCCCTCCACCACAGTATAACCCCTGTTTTCACCGTATTTGATGTTGGTATAATTTGGGGAGGGGAAGGGAAAAAACAAATTGTTTAAATAGGGATTCAGGTGGACCCATTGCAACAATGAGATGTACAAGACGTTATGTCGAAAAATGAACTTTACAACTTTGGTGGGGAGGAGTGGGGGAGGGGAGGAGATGGGAGGGCAGGGATGGGAAGGGGAAACAAAGGAGGAGGCAACAATGCTTGATGAGAAAGGTACTCATTACCTCGCTCATGTAATTGTAACCCCTCTGTATGGTATTTTCATAATAAAAAAACATTCATAACTCCCCCCCCCCAAATCCCTGTACTTCCCAAGAAATGCATTTTGACAAAACATCCTGAGTCTACTTAAGAGGACATGAAGTCCCAGAATGTCTCCACTTATTTGGAAAGCATTTTTTTCAATGGGATGTTGGGCTCTAGAATTAGCAAAGAAAATAATTGGAAGTATGAAAGGATTTTGAGTTTCTGGAGCACTTCCTTTCATTCTGATTAAGACATGGGCCATATCCTTGAACAATTATCTATTGGTCATCATGGAGAGGGTAACAGAATATGAGAATAGTAGCTACAGTACTGAAGGACCAGGTGGATGTGGCAGTAGAACATATCTACACAATGCATTGTATGAATGTTAAGACCAGCGATATCAAGGAACAATGTAAAAACCTAGCTCCTCTGCTCGGGGCAATCACCCTGCCATGTAATCAGTGGTGCATGAGAGCCAGGAAATTAAAAGGCTTAACCACATGTCCTAAACCTATCCAAGCTACTTTACCGTCCAAGTGAAGTGAGATACCAGCACAGAGAGCCAGGAGGATGACGTTTAAATTAAACTTCAAAATCATTTTGTGTTTTAACCATCTATAGTGTTTATGGTAGTGCAAATAAGACTATTTTTCTTTAGAAGCCTAGTTAAAAAAAAAACAAAAACTCAATACAGAATACTCCCTTAGCTCTATAGTTGCTCTTTACATGCTGTACACCTGGTCCTTTGGAAACATGATCCAAAACAAATGGGATGTAACAGTCTAGGAGGGATTTCTAGCCATGAACTTGCTAATGGGCTTCTTTAAGGTGCTGAGCTGGTTTGTAGTGGTGTGTCTGGCCTGGATTCCTGCATTTTTGCTTTGTTAGGTGACTGCATTTAGAAATGCTATGATAAAGGAACACCCACATGGGATTCTGAGTGATTGATTAAGAGACCTTTCACTGAGAACTGGCCTTACATGTCAGATAAACATGGGGATACACATTTCTATCCATTGTCCTTGGCTCAGGTCTCTCGTTCTCTCTCAGATCTCTCTTGGCAGGAGATGGATATGAACAGGAAGGATGTTTGTCTGAACAGGAGAGATTGGATTTTTTTGTATAATCAATTACATGAAGAAGTTTCTCTTTATGCAGAAACATTGGACCCACACTGGGGCCATATAAGTTAATGACATTGTTAATTATAGGCTTTCTTCTCAGGTCAAGGATCTTTCTGTTTTTCAAAGCTTAAGTGTCATCTCCCCCCTCTCCTTCTCCAAGATTTAATGTCAAAGAGTCTGAATTTAATGTGGTAGGCTAAACATAAACCTCCATTCACATTCAATGTCTCATGAGAACGTGGATAACAAAGTCATTAATGCCATAAGCTGTTCAGTAAAGGTGTCAGATTACCTGTCCATGTAGGAGACCTTTTTCTTCTTCACTCCCTCTCTTCTCCCTCCCTCCTTCCCTTCTTCCCTCCCTTCCCTCTTCCTTCCCTCCCCTTTCCTTTTTCCTTCCTTCTTTCTTTCCCTCCCTCCCTCCCTCCCCTTCCTTCCTTCTTTCCTTCATTCCTTCCCTCTCTTCCTCCCTCCCTTTCTCCCTCCCTCCCTCTCTTTCCTCTCTCTGTTTCTTTCTCTCTCTCTTTCTTTCTTTCTCTTTTCATTTCTTCCTTTATTACTGCCCTCCCACCCTCTCCTCTTTCTTTGTAGAACATCTATCAGATTTGCAATATAGATATTGTTTCCTTAAGAAGATATAAAATGTTCATCAAGAATTCAGCACACAGGATTTGAAGTAGGAGGAAATACAGAAAAAAGAAGAAAGCAAATATAGGTTGTAGGTTTTAAGAACAGATGATTTCCTTCAGGCAAACCTAGTGACAGGGACCACAGGGGCGGATGGCTTCGGGCCTCCTGGGGATCACAAGGTTCCTCTAGTTGCTTCAACCACAGCAGGATGCGGCAGCACTGTCACTCAAATAAAGCTTCTCCTCAGGCCAAAAGGAATTTCTGGGTTTGAACGTAGACTTTGCATTTCTACCTTTAAAGAAGAATTCTCTGTTTTTCTTTCTTTTGACTGGAATGTGCTTTCTCCTTAGGCTGAGACAAAAAGAAAACAGAAGTTATCAGTAGTCAGGAGAGACAAAAGACATTTCCCTGTGATTTGCTGAGTGCTGGTCAGTCTGTGGTGGCCAATAGCTATGTGCGTAGGACCATATAAAATGATGCTTATGGAAATGAGTTCTAAGAAATGGAAGCAAGAAGTATTTTTTATTGTATGGTTTGCAGTTATTTCTTTTTTCTTTCTCTTTTCTCCTGTGGTTTACTCCTGTCGTCTCTGTTTTTGATCACTTTACCTTTTGCCTTGTATATAAGTTTATCTGATTTGGGGAAGGGAAGGGGAGATCACAGAAATGGTGGGACAAAGGATGAACCAATGAAGCAGTGACACTCTCTAGACACTGTGTTGGAAATGGACTTTACAAGTTGGCAGGGGAGAAGGGAGGAAGTGGGAGAAAATGAGAGAGGGGGTAACACTGTTCAAAAAGAAATGGACTCATTACCTTACTTATGTCACTGTACATCATCTTTACAATAAAATTTAAATAAAAAAAACCAATCTAGAAATGTTTTGATATACTACCCATCATGAGAATGAATCTGGGCCTCCACACAGGTGACAAACATCTGGCCCATGGGCCATATACAGGGGCTGGGAGATCATCTGGTACCTGACAGGATAGGTTGTGCTTCTCAAAAGCATCTTGGGTGTCCACAGTCATCTAGTATTGATCATTCTGTATGGCTCTCAAATGATGTTATAAGAATCTGAATGGTGGGGCTAGGAAGGTGGCTCAGTGGTAGAGTGCTTGCCTTACATGCATGAGGCACTGGGTTCGATTCCTCAGCACCACATAAGCAGAAATAGTGCTGTGGCTCAAGTGGTAGAGTGCTAGCCTTGAGCTGAAGAGCTGAGGGACAGCACCTAGGCCCAGAGTTCAGGCCCTATGACTGGCAAAAAAAGAATCTGAATGGTGCTTGGCAGCACTGATCTTGGAACAGAGTTTTATTGTGCGATTTCCAAGATTTGGTTCAATAATGCTAAAGGAACACAGTGTGTGTGTGTGTGTGTGTGTGTGTGTGTGTGTGTGTGTGAGAGAGAGAGAGAGAGAGAGAGAGAGAGAGAGTTTATTCTACCCAAGTCTGGCTGCCCTTAGACAGTGTGGAGAAGCATTGTACATAGATGTGGAGTCCAGGTTATTGGAATCACTGTGCATCTCAAAGGCTTAGATTTCATTTAGTTCCTAGTAGTGAACCTCACAGAATATTTTGCATGTTATGTGTATCTTCTTTTGTTCCAAACCTGGGGCCATGCCAGCTACATTCCGCTGATAATGTGATCTGTGTGATAAGGACCCTTGGTTGGGGAATAAAGGTGATCTCTGGAGGCATAGCCACACGGGATGTCAGTTCTGTTTAAGTGACTGATCTCAGGGACAAGCACTAGGGTTTGAGTAGTGTCCTTTGTTGGTGATTCTTTGTTCATATTGTCAAAATAATTTCTAGGGAAATTAGGACCACTGGAAGCGTTCACTTACTGCTTTGTGAATTGTTTTCTTTCTTCCACTGTAATTTAAATCTCTATGCTTTTTGTTATATACCATAACTGTAGTTGTAACCTCCTTGATGAATTCTGTGAGCTCAGATTAGTATGCCTCAGGATGAGTTTGGCTCTCCATCAGATCTTGTTCTAGACATAGGAGTGAAGAAGATGAATAGGTGAGCGCAGTCTCAGCTGACATCTGATTTCATCTGGCAAAGGGATCCTGAGTGACACCTGTCTAGCAGATTAATGAGCAAATAAATGACATGATTGTTATTATTTTCAGCCACTATTTTGCCATAACTTGCTTAGCAATAGATTCATTGCCAGGATTGGAGTGCTATAAGCGCCTCCTGGAGTACACTAATAACAGAAGCTTGATGATGCTCAAGGAACTATTTTGTGTTGGCTCACAGAACATTGGGAGAGAATGTTATTGGAAGCCGGAGGTAAGAGAACTTGTTATACATTTGCCTAATTGACTTAGCTAAGTAGACTTCTAGGTGCAATGTTGGAAATGTCAATTTGTTTCTTTGGACTGAGTAGGAATAAGATAAAGAGAAAGAAGCTACAAGTGGAACTATTTAATAATCAATCCAAGTTTAGATGTTAAATAAAAGTCAAGACTTTCATATTTGAAAATAAAACTTAAAAAAAATCCTTACTCTATGGCAAAGAATTTCACAATTAAGACACAACTTTGGACCAAAAGTTATTTTGCAGCATAGAACTTTAAATTTCTTCTAAAGTAGTGTATTAGGAGTCTTTCAAGCTGACAAAAGGCTTTAAAGGTCTTAAAGCTTCACAGATTACATCTTTTTTATTCAAAAACAAGGCTTTGAAGGATCTTAAGGATATTGTCTCATCTTGGTCTCACAGGTAACCCAAGATAGAGAAGGGATAATCCTGAGATTTGTGTTTGTGGTTTTTAGCTAATAGTATGAATGGTAACAAGATCATAGGAAACCCACAGAGTTTTTAAAGAGAGTCTAATAATGGAAATATTACCAGTCTGTACTCAAAGGGACAGAAGTATTGCAAAATATAAAGAGAGCTTTGTAATTCCAAATCACTAGGAACAGAAAGCAGTCTGAGGAAGTTTCTCAGTTGGAAACATCAACCATTTCTTATGCAAAAGGAAAGATGAGCCAATGTAAAGATCCAAGAGTATAAAGCAGAAGAGAATGTTATTAAAAGAATAGAATGGATCAGCCATGGTTTCCTAGGTTGGTTTTAGAATTGCTGTGAGCTAGTGTTTTGTAATGCATGTTATCTTTTCCTTTGATTGAATAAGATGTGTGTAGCTTATCAGGACATGTTTGTGGGATCAGCTGTGGAGGAGGGGAGGGGCAGGATCCAGAAAGGAGCAGAGAAAGTAGCACGCCCCCTGCTGCACCTGTGAGGAGTACAGAATCTGGGAGGAGCAGGCTGATCCTTCCTGTGTCCTTTGGACATGTGGATAGGAGCCACCCAGCATGGCCACAGGCTCTTTTCATTTGAACCATTTTTTAATAATGAGAAGAACCAGGGTTGTTTGTCTTCCCAGCAGTTAGGGAGATAAATCCTTCAGGCTTGAAAGACAGATACAAATAGCACATTACAGCATCCTCTGTGGATGCATTTCATACTAGCAGGGCCAGGAAGATTTCCTCCTAAGATGAAGCTACTCCAGGAGACAACCTTGATTGAATGCACCTTGGACTGGAGCCTAAAGAGGCATCATTAGCCATGGGTCAGTGTTTTTCCAAACCAATGAACTAAAGACTAAAAAGGGTACTGCAGAGGGAACACTAAAGAACTCATGAAAATTTTCTAGTAGGGAAAAAAACTATATCTATACTATATATACTTACATATAAGTATATATTCTATTTAAGTATATGTCAAATATATTACATATATTGACATAATATATTATACCATATAATATAGTATAATAGTATTATTATAATTATATTATTATACTATATAGGTATATAATATATTATATTCTAGTTTAATAGAATATAGTCTATATTCTACAGAATATTATTTAGATTATATTCTATATAGCATTGTAATATATATTATATAATAATATTATATGCATATCTTGGCATCTGCTTACTGGTGAACACTACACCTTATGAGAGCAGCCCCTGACCAGAAAGTTCTTTGTCTCCTTAGCTATCTTTGCTGCCTTTTTTTTCTGTATGGCAAGTGGAAAAGGATCAGGAAAGCAAAGGAGAGTCACTGGAAGGGACTACTGCCTGGTCGTAGAGGGCTGTTGCTTGGGAAAGGGAGAAGTTGTCAGTGGGTAAGATAGGAATGGTGCTTTGGATTGCGATGGGTCTGGAAAGCGGCTGTTCTGAGACCCAGCAATCATCCAGAAAATTCTGGGACTTTGTCTATGTTATCATTCAAGGATGGGGAACAGGTTCACTTTTCTGGTTAGTGGTTTTCTCTTTCTACCCTGTTGAATATTATATAGTGAAAGTGGTTGTATTTATGTTAGCATACTAAACCTTCACAGAGCTTGTGAGCTCACTGGAATTATCCTCATCTTATGGATGAACAAGCAGACCTTAGAAGACTGAATGGTGCCCCCTCTTTATATGTGTTCCTTCACAGCCCAGCCCTAAGAGCTGGTTAGATGAGAAATCTGAACCTCAGAGCTCAAGTGAATTGCTTGGATCTCAACATTAGTAAGTGGAAGAATGAGAAATTTGATTCCAAAAATTGCTCGGTCTCCTGTGGTTGTCTGCTTTCTATAGAATGTGAAGATCGGTTATTACTTCTAAAATTACTTTGTCTGATCATCACCCAGGAAATCGATTTAAGAACAATAATATATTTTGCAGATGACAGAGGTGAAGAGCTTAGATGAGTCTTTCAGTCTTACTAGTCCCATCATAAGACCAAATTTAAATCTGTCCACCATTTTAGCAGAGGTAAGTTTTCTAATGTCATTCAACAGTGCTGAGCATCAAAGCCAAATATGTTTTTACAGTTCACATTTTTAGTGAATCTTTTTTTTTTTGAGGCATCAGGTCTCACACATGCTAGGTATATGCTTTACCTCTTGTTTCAAGCCTCCATTCATTTTAGCTTTTAGTGACCTTTCAGACAAGAACTCACACTTTTTTTGTGTGTGTTGGCCAGATTCAGGACCTAATCCTTTTCCTTTGCATATGTGTGTAGCAGGGGTTACAAGATATGAGCCAGCATACCTGACTCATTATTTAAGAGAGGGATTCTCTAATTTTGTTTGTTTCTTTCTGCATGGGCTTTTCACTAACTCTGATGCTTCTCTCTCTCCATCCTAAGTAATTGGGTCACAGACTGAGTTTCAGTATCCTGGCTTTTAGTTTACCATGTTTCCTTATTTTGTGGCTTTTTGATGCCAGTTGATTATCATAGGGATTTGATTTCACTTTGTATCCTGCTCTAATGGTCAGTTGTGATATCCAGTCATTCATTCTTCATACATGTCTCCAATGGGGTTCGTTACAAAGCACACGATGAAGGGTTTCATGGGAAGTTCCATATATTTCATTTTGTACCCTGTGGCTACTCTTTCCCCTTGTTTTCCTCAACTGCTGCCCCATCAAAAGCCCTGGCCCTCGTGCAGATGGCTGAAAGAATGTGAAAATCTCTCAAGGGTAGTTTTAGTCTGAGCTCCATGGAGGGACAATTCATATTTTAAACAAAAAGTATGGAACCATTTGGGTTACTCAGTTGTCTCCATTTGTCAGAGACCAAGGAAGGTTTGTTGTTGTTGGAGTAAATGTACAGGGAGACATTTCATAGGCTTCCTTTCCCTTTTCCCTTTCTAGAAGATAGAAAGCCTTCCATATAAATTAGGAATCTAATCAGAATGGCATGCTCCACTCAACTGGGAGAGGTTTAATTGGGAAATCCGCTTAATCAGGACCTCTCCCAAGGAACTGATTTAAACCCGATGATACATAATAACTATGATTGAAGCTTTAAAGAGAGTGGTAATTCTCCTTAATTGAGCACTTTCAGGTAACTTAATGCTGCTTAAGAGTAGGTGTGTGCAAGTGTGCATGTGCTGGTGGCCTCCATGATTTGGTCTGCTTTCTTCTACAGTCTGTTGTACAGGACCAGTTCAGTGCTGCATCTTCAAAGGGCTTAGACTCCTTGGCAAAGACCTAAAGGACTTGGGTCCTTTAGCCCACAGGAGGGTACAGGTGTGGATGTCCTTTGTGACTAGCTTCAGGAGTTTACTTGGGCTGAAGACAAGTCCTTGCACACTCTTATTCTTAATCCTTCTTTGATCCCTAGTGAGCTCCCTGTTGGGACCTCCTGTTGGAGGTTGCAGGTTGACCTGCGTTCTGTGTGTTGAGCACCATCCAAGGACTAACTCCAGATCAATGGAAAATATACCAAATTCATTCTTTTTGGAAAAAGAGAGGAAAAAATCAAAATGAAAACACGGATTTGTTGTTAACAATTTTGATCATACTTTTTTTTTTCTCTAAAAAAGTGCATGTGATTATAGTCCCTCATGCCAAACTGTACTATTGGCCTATGCATGCCAAATCCATAATTTTATCCTTTATTCAGTCAATCACAAATGTATTCCTTTTTATCTGCTGTTCTTTATCCCACTGTGGGTCATCATGTTATAATTAGTATGTTTAATTTGCAACCTTTTATTCTTTATTGTCCTGCCAATTGTGTATTGTTTGATGCTCTGGCAATTTGAAAATCATGTAAAAGAAAACCAAATGTGACTTAGTGACATCCTCATTTGGATAGGAGACCATCATGAGGACTCCTTCCACTATCTCCTGCCTTGGTTTCCCCTCTCAAAGCCAAGAGGCAGCTCAGACCCCAAGTTTTTCAATTGTATTCCAAAAAGAAGTAAGGGGACATGGGGAAAAAAGGGAGTGGCTACACAGATTTTGAGAAAAAACACAAAATAGTATTGCTTATCATGCCCCCCCCCCAAAAAAAGCACTAGTTACGTAGGATCTTTTAGTGATGTTGTATATAACCACATGATGTTTAAGTATGAGGATCTGTTCTGAGGAACACATCATTAGGTCATTTTATCTTTGTGTGAAGATTGCAGTATATGTACAGAGGCTGAAATAGCCACAGGGGAACTAGGTGATATCATCTGAGACCAGTGTTCATTGACTGAAACAGTACTTTGTCCAGTGATTTTAACTTTCAAATTTGTTGCTTTTGAATTGCTGTGTAATGCTCATAGGATGTTGTCTACCATATTTTACCTATTGCATTAGTGAGAGTAATGTGATACATGTAATTGATATGCCTCTTAAATGAAAGGGGCCTCCTGTAAGTAATTCAGTTACTCCATCCATTTTGTGGTTTCATAATCTGCAACAGTTGGCCCCAAGGTGATACCAAGGTTTATCTCTGTTCATGGCCGTGGGCAGAAGAAAGGTGCTGTTTTGTATCAGGGAAGATAAAATAGTCAAGTCTTTATGTGGTCAAAAGTCCCCTGTTAGAGAAATTCAGCCATAGCTTTATACCCCTGCTCAGGAGAATGCTGGAAAAATAAGGAGGATGAGAAAAAGGGGCAAAGTTTGGTGACGGCCCACAATTCCTTGTACCAGTATGCTCTTCCTTAGGGAATGAGAGCCACACTGCCCTCTAGTGAACTTAACGTTGCAGTGAACTACTTCTTACACTCTGGACCTGTGTGACAATGCCTTTAGTTTGTAAATCCAGCCATAGAATTTCTTGGTCATTCTTCATGCACAGACGTATTCTTGCCATGTCTTTTATTGTTCTTTCTGGACTGGAAGCATCCATCTTCTTAGGGCAGGAAAGCTCTATCATGTCCCTAGCAATGCTTCATGCATCAATTTTTCTTTCTGTTTTTTCTTCTTTTTTTTGGTCGTGGGGCTCAAACTCTGGGCCTGGGCGCTGTCCCTCAGCTCTTCAGCTCAAGACTAGCACTCTACCACTTGAGCCTCAGCACCACATCACTCAATTTTCTTTCTTGACAGACTAATAAATATAAAGAGATGTATATTCTTAATGTTTTAATTTAGATTTGTAGTGTCTATTGGTTTTGATCCTTTCTTCATGTTCCTGTTAGCATTTGGGCTTTTATTTCTGTAAGTTTTTTAGTTATACTTGTTTGTTTTTTAAAATGGTGGGTCTCATGGTTTCCTTAATTTGAAAAATATTGTTAGAACATCTCTCTCTCTCTCTTATCATCTAGCCTATCACTTATCTGTTGTCCTCAGCTTTTATTGTGTTTGTGTTAAGCAAATTCTAAATTGACAAATAAAACTTCCTGTTTTTATTGTGTGCAAAATAATGTATTGAAATACATATGCTTTGGTGTCTCCCTGTTTTTTTTTAACTTTTATTTATTTATTTAATTTTTTTTTGCAGTTCTCTGGCTTTTTTTTTTATTGTGAAAATACTGTACAGAGGGGTTACAATTACATGGGCAAGATAATGAGTACATTTCTTATCAAGCATTGTAGCCTCCTCCTTTGTTTCCCCTTCCCACCCCTTCCCATCCTCCCCCTGCCCCCACACCCAATCCTCCCCCTCCCCCTCCCCCCTACCCCCCCACCAAAGTTGTAAAGTTCGTTTTCGACATAACGGCTTGTACATCTCATTGTTGCAATGGGTCAACCTGTATCCCTATTTAAACGATTTGTTTTTCCCCTTCCCCTTCACAAATTATACCGACATCAAATACAGTGAAAGCAGGGGTTATACTGTGGTCTCCCTGGTTTTTGATTGCTATTGCTATAACAAAATACCCAAGAATAATTTATAAACAGGTTTACCTTGGAATATGGTTTTAGGGGTCCCACAGGCATGAAAATGGCTTCTGGTTAAAGCCCTGTGCCACGTCAACTCATAGTGGATAGCAGAAGGCAAATGTTCTTGTGCAAAGAGCACATGTGTGAGAAAGACAAGAGGCACCAAGCTCATTATATAACAACCTTCCCTCATGATAGTGAATACTCTTTCTTGAGACCAAGCAACATGAATATTGACAGGGATAAGCTACATAAAAATACTTAACAGCTGTGCATTGACTACATGTAAATACTGACATATACTTTACCTCACAGTTATAACTTTAGTGGTAAGAACATGTACGAGTGCTTCTTCCCCTGAATGATCTGTACTTCACCCATGCACATGGAACCCTGGCCCTATTAACTTCCCACATAGTTGTGCATCTGTCCTGGGCTCCATTCCATTCTATTCTATTGGTCGGTACCATGCCAATTTTTCTTAATAGGGTTTTAAAGTATGTCAATATGTGTTGATTACTTTTAATCTTTCTAAACTATACTTTAGCTATGATGTGGCTTTTTATTCTTTTTTAGTTTCATTTTTCATTGGGTGTATGTAGGGGTTATAGTTACATCAGTCAGGTAATGAGTACATTTCTTTTGGAACAGTGCTACCCCCTTCCTCATTTTCTCCCAGTTTTTTCGCTCCTGACCACCCCCCAACTTGTATAGCTTATTTCCAACATAATGCCTATTGAGGATCACTGCTGAATTAGCTCACACTTTGACCTACTGTATCTGTGCTTCCCCTTCCCCTCCCTAAATCAGATAAACTTATTTACAAGAAAAAGAGTACAGAACTCAAAAACAGCGACAAAAGGGGGAAAAACAAGAAAAAAAGAACCTCAAACAGTTCGATAAAATAAAGCTGGACCCAAAGAACTATAGTGCGCATGGGTTCCCTCATTTGTAAAAATTAGAATTTGCCTATAAATCTACAAGTAAACCCAATGCATAGTAAGAGACAAAAAATTATACTTGGACATGATTAAACAGAACTCTATAAACATTCACTAAGTGAGAACAAGGGAGGATATTCTTCGGAGAGGATCACAAGGGCTCAATGATGCTTATTGAAATGAACTCCAAGAAATGGAAACAAGTGGCTTTTTATTCTTCAGCATAAATGTTAAAATGTGTTGGTCCAGCTCTCTAAAGAAATTCTATAATTTCCACTAGGTTGCTATTAGAGTTGCAGAATAATTTGGACATTGCTCTATCTTTATAGTAGTTTTCTCACCTAGGAGTCGGGTCTATTCTTTTTTCTATTCAACTCACCTTGTATGTCCTGTATTTGTATTAAACGTGATATCCATTGTGTTCTTGTTAATTTTCAGTTCACATGGCTTCAACATAGTCTATAATATTAGCTTATAATATTTACTATTACTATTAATACTATCCTGTGCAGAGCAATTCTATTGATTTCTGTAGCTTAGTTGCATAGTTGACAATCATGAAAAACTTGAATTAGTTTTAATAGTCTGTTGAGACTGTTGATTTTTCTGGATAGATGTTCAGAAGTCTACAAATGATAGCATTTAATTCTCTCCACAATTCTCATTCAGTCACTATTTTGCATTCTGATAATTTTTGTTCTCCAGCACTAGAAGTTCTATTAGTGAATATCCTTGCTTTTCTTCTAGGAAATATAGCTAGCTTCTCATTGTGAATAATGTTTGGTCTCTTCAGATTTTAATATTTAATTTTACTTAAGCAAAAGAAATTTCCTTATGTAAGAAGCTTTAAAATATTATCTGGAAACAATTTCATTCATTTTTTTGTTTTCTTTGAGATAAGAAACCCCTCCCCCACCTCCTGTCCCAGTGTAGTGTTATATTGATCTATTTTACATTTGAACACGCTTTGCATTTCTGAGCTAAGTTTTATACACGATAAATTATAACCCCAAAGATAACAAAAGTATCATTACTTGATACAGGGAGAATGAAAATCAAGCTTACAACAAAAAGCCTTTATTTTCCATTTTTCTCCATTCAAAGTTACGTTTTATTTTTAACCCTAGGAGCTTACATAAATGACTTTTCTGTTTTTATTTTTCTTGTTTCTTGTTTTGTTTTTAGTTTTTAGGTTTTTTTCTTTTGATATACTAAGACTCCATCTTTTCACGAATCACTTCGCTTTTTGATTTGTGAATGTTTGAAACTGTAGAAAATTTAAAGAAGGAAAAGAAAACCCTAATATTTTTAGAGAGACAAATCCTACGCACAGTTTGAATCAAGTAGTTATAGCAATGAGATGCTTTTCCAGAAGATACTAAGTGCACTGAATTGCATATGGAATGAGCCAAGCAGGGACCAATAGTAGCTGTGTAATGAGCCCTCCCCCGGGAAGGTACTGTGTTGTTCACAGTTTAAATAAGGTATCCAGTGCCCAGGGGGGTTACCGTTTGCTGAAGTCTGTAGAATGCTTTGCTATTACGTTTGTGTCTATTGCATGCTGTATGCAGCGAGCAGTCCTTCCAGTTATGCTGCCTAATGGCTAGAAAGTCTTTGGATTCATCATCAAGTCATGTATCTCTCAAGTATTTAGTAGGGAATAAAAGAGACATGGACCAGCTGGTGAGGCCTGGAGGAAGCCAGAGCTCTGGAATGGGCATTGAAACATGGCCCAGAATATTTTGAAATTACTACTACATAGGCAGAAATCCCTTCTCCTTTCTGGCCCAGTGCTCAACTAGCTTCGTTAAAACATGGTGGACATCTTTCATTCTTGAATGCAATCTCAAAGATGGATAATAATTTTCTGGGTCTGAATTTGATCTTTTCTTTTGGATAGTTCCCCCCCCTCCACCATCCCTATAAATCTCTTCTGCATATTTTCCTGCCTTGCTTCCTATGTATAACTCTTGGACTATAACACTCATTCAGGTTGGTTCTATGGCTTTGAGTTGATTTTCCAAACTACTACTTCCCTTTCCCCACTCATAGGGGCATTGCTGAGCTGTGTTTGTCTGCCTATAGCCATAGCTTTTATTTGGTAATTTTTACCCTTAAGGCTAGTGCTTTCACTGGGTTCTGGTAAAACCATCCATTCTTACTAATCATCAAGATGGTGGAGGATAATGCTAGCCCTTATAGGTTTTCTTGAGTCTTGTATCACCTCTGTAAGCAGTCATTTCAATGAAACCTTCTTGGGTATGCAGGCTGTCTCATACTGAACCCTGGCTGAGAAACTTTCTAAAAGGATTAGCTTTGCTTCACATACTGGCATATTTGGAGAATTTAGAAATACTACAAGCTTAGGACAAGACTGTCCAGCTTCTTGGAACCAGATTTCAACTAATTTGACTGTGGTGTGTCCTTGAAAGAACTGTTAGAAGATGTCACAACAATGACAACAAACACCTGAGGCCCCTGTGAGAACTTGTAGACCCAACACTTTAATATTCTGGGGGCAGATCTTTTGGTGCCTATTACTTGAGTGAAACTTGGAACCACACATGGGAATCTCAGGAATGTCCACGGGGTTTCTACAGGATTTTGTTTTGAAACCAGGTAGAGACTACATAATGAGGTTTATCTTTTAGACTACAAACAATAGCAATGATGGTGATAATGATGATGATAATGATCAAATTGGATAATTTTGTGTCAAGAGCCTATGTACTAGTAATATCCTGCTTGACATAGGAGCATATGAAGGAAGCTGAGGTCATAGAGAAATGAAGTTAGTACTCAAGCTACACTCACAACAAATGCCACACGAAATGCCACACCTTAATTTCATTCCTGAGTCCAAACACAATTTAATCTCCTTCAGTTCTAGAATCCTTGCATTGATTTTCTTTTACTCTTTTTTTCTCTCTCCCCGAAGCAACTTAGACCATCTGGGACTCCACATGAGTTAAAGTAGATTTCAGAAGATATATTGGATTTTACTCTCATGATATTGCAGCTTTGAATGATACTTATTACATATTGATCCACATAAATCCTAATATGGAAGAAAAATATTGTGTTAGATATTCTATTTGCACTGCCACATCTATTTTTTTGTGAGTTTCAGAGAGAAGATCACTGAAGTCATTTGACCAGTGGCCCAAATGTGGCTCTTCTTGTGTTGGGCCAATGTGAGGCTTGAGCAGAGATCAGACATTTAGAAAAGGGTGGAATCCATAATTCCTCTGGAGCCTTCCCATCTGGGCCTCATGCTCACAATGAATGTATTTCGCTTCTTAAAGCTCCATAGCTCCTCTTAGTGTGGCTTTAGGGGAGTGTGAAGATTCTGGTAACTGCTACATCCCTTTGTTCCTTCAAGGTTTAGGTGATGATATCTCCTCATGGTTGCTATCTTGACATCACCCATTTCTTAAGAGACAGGTCTTCATGAAACTGCCTTCCTTTCTCTACTTGACTGAGACACTGGATTTCTATGATGACCCTCAGATGAGAAAATTTTATAATTTTAACTTTGTAAAGTTAAAAAATAAGTAAATGTAAATAAAATTCAAAGGTTAAAGTGTATTGGCACATGCCTATATTCCCAGCTATTTAGGAAGCAGAGATTGGGATGATTATCGTTCAAAGCTAACTCTGGCCAAAGGTTACTAAAACCCCCTGCCACTGCCCCCGCCTCCCCTATCTCAACAAACAAGCTTAAAGTGATGGAATGCACCTAGAATCTCAGCTCTGAGGGAGCATTAACAGGATCATAATCTGCAATTAGCCCTGGGCAAAGCAAGAGACCATACCTGGAGGTCAAAGGGGAAGGGGATAGAGGAATAAAGAGAAGAAGAGAGAGGAGAATGAAGTCATAATGTTCAATGCATATCCTCTGAAACTATGAAATTGAGGGGCGTGACTGGGTTGGAATGGATGGGGGAAAATGATGAAAGGGGTGATATCAATTAAGATGCATTGTACTTATAAACTGATTTGTTGAATAGTACCTCTATTGTACAGCGACTTAAAGAGCAAAATCTGATTTTAAAAAGAAACCAAAATCTTCATAAATGTAATATATAAATTAAAATGTGAAAAACCAAGGCAAAAAAGGGCTGTGTGTATGGCTCAATTGGTAGGCCACTTAGGTAACCAGTGCATAGCCTTGAGTTCAAAGTCTAGTGCTACAAAAGATATAATGAATAGAAAAAGAAAGAAAATCTAGATTCAAGAATCACCTTTTGTTTTGAAAGGAAGACTGAGAAGTCCATGTGAAAGAAGTGCCTGAGAAGAATAATGGAAAACTCTTATCTGACAACTAACACCCTTTGTGGGTGCCCTGGCTGGCCATATTTGAACTGGCCATATTTGGCTGAACCATATTTGAGCCGTTGGTCAAAGAAATCTAGTGATTTCTACAAAAAGCTCATGTGGTCACCAGTGAAATCAGCTGATGATGTGGAATCTCTTTGGACTGCCATCTATACAGTTAACCCATAGCTCACCACAAGAAAGCAGAGTTTTAATGTATGTTGATGATAAATCAATAAACTTTGTTCTCATGAACATTCAGATGAAAGGTTCCGTCTTTTCATGATTCATACCTGCATAATTTTTTTTTAACTACAAAAGTAGACTGATTTGGATTGAAGATGTTAGGGCATAGTTGAAGAATAGCAAAATTGGTTGTGTGAAGGCCAGACTTAGTCCCTGGAACCAATAGAGGTTAGAACATGCGACTATGGCCATAGTTAAAGATAATCATATGTTCTTAGAAAGAGCTGGAAGGAGGAATAATATTGCCGTAAAAGTGATAGTTGAAAGAATGTACTTGTGATGGACCAGAGTTGTCTGTTCTGATTAATTAATTCTTTGCATATACCAAAACTTCTCTGTGTATCCTATGCTAAGGTTGGCAAGTTCAGTCTTCCACTTCACCAGCTTGTCTCCTGCAGAAGTACCTCAAAGCCCACCAATGATCTAGTTTGTCAAGTTTGAAGGCCTCACATTGTGGTTCATCATGATGGGGACTGGAGATAAGGCACCATTTTCTAATAGATGGATAATTGAACCATCATCAGGACTTTGTCCTTAGTGAACCTCTGCTTTCATGGGTTTGGGATAGGAAAGGGCAGCAAGGGTTTGGCTATGTATTTTGTGGCAGATTTAAACAATGTTGAGAACTGGAAGCTGGTGGCTCATGCCTGTATTCCTAGTGACTCATGAGACTGAGATCTGAGGATCATGGTTTAAAGCCAGCCCGGGCAAAAAAGTCTGTGAGACTCTTATCTACAATTAACCAAAAAAAGTTGGAGGTAGAGTTGTGGTTCAAATGGTAGAAGGACAGTCTTGAGTGTAAAATGCTAAAGGCGAATGTCCAGGCTGTGAGTTCAAGCCTAAGCATTACCACAAGCAAGCAAGCAAGTTATGTTCTTGATGCTTTCTCATTCATTCTCAGTTTTCACCCATACTGCTAATTTAAGGTAAAAGAAATAATCACAATTGATATGGATTTCAATGTTTTTTTTTAAATTCACAGTAGAGCAATTAAACTGGCAGGCTTTTTTTTGAAGATCTCATAACTCCTCTTTTAATTTTAATATTTAGGCACAGTAATCCATCTTAGATGAATTATATCCCCTGCAATCTTTTCAAAGAACTAGTATTAGTATCCTTTGATAATTGATTACATTTTTATCATTCTAAGTGATTGGTGTCCCAATCTGTTTTAACATTCGCTCTTCCTACTGAAGTAATAATCCACCTGTCTCCATCCCACTTTATCTATTCCTCTTACAAGGTGATAGTACCTATTCATGAGCTGATTCCAGAGCCACTTTTCCTCTTTTCCAACTCCTCTCCTTGTTGTTTCTTCTCCCTCCCTCCCTCCCTCCCTCCCTCTCTCCTTCCCTCCCTCCCTTCCTTCCTTCCTTCCTTCCTTCCTTGCTGCCCCTCTCTATCTCTCTTTTTTCTTTCTTTTCTCTTTTTCTCTCTTCCCTCATTCTTTTGCTCTTAAATCTTGCAAATGCAGCCAGGCTCCAGTGGCTCATGCCTGTAATCCAATCCTAAGATCCAATCTGAAGATCAGGATTTGAAGCCAGCCTGGGCAGGAAAAGTCCATGAGACTCTCATCTTCAATATTCCAAAAAGGCCAGAAGTGGCACTGTGAGTCAAGTGATAGAGCACTAGCCTTGAGCATAAAGAGGCTCAGAGACAGTATCCAGGCCCTAAATTCAAGCCCAAGGACCTGCAAAAAAAATCGTGGGTGTGCAGCTGGCCATCTGTTAACATGCTGTATACCTTTTTACATGTTAGAATCTGAGTTAGACTTTTAGATTTTATTTTACAAATGATTTTTGATACATTGAAGGAAAATACTAACAGTTGCTCTAGGAAGAATCACCTCCAAATGAACCGTTGCATGAACAAATCTGATGAGCTTTGTCAGTTTTTGGGCACTTACAGAAGTTTGTTATATATTTAAGGTGAAAATAAGATTTAGAAAGCCTGAAGAGGGACATAGGAAGGGAAAAGGAAAAAATTAAGTTCTCTCCCAGAAAGTTTCAGAATAGAATAAAATAAATGAACTTTTATATTTTGGGAGATAATTCAATGGCCATGAGTTTGTTTAGTTGCACACTTGACAGGTGTAAAATCCTATACGGTGTGAGCCATTCACCAAGAGTGGTAATGGGGAGACAGATTTAGATAGGAAACAAAATGATTATATGAGTTATCAACATGACTAAATACATTTAAGATCAAATCATTCAACAGAAGATAAGGAGATGGGAAGCAATTAGAGAGACTTTTATATAATCAATAGCATTTAGACTTGCAAGTCTCTCCAGCACTGAGACTGAACCTGAGCTTCATGCATGCTGGGCAAGCATTCTACCTCTGAGACACAACCCCAGTCCTTGGCTTCAAATTCAGGTCCAAAGAGATGGGGTAGGGAAAGAGGAATACAGATCAGGCTTTCCTCTAAGTGGAAAAACATGTACATTATCTAGATATACTTATAGACATTGGTTGGTTTGATAAGATTTTTGCTGGGTGCATAGCTTCTATTAGTGTTATTTTTTTTGGAGGAAGTCACAAGGAAATCATCCAGGAAATCTGTATGATGAGATCATTAAACATTTCAGTGGAAGAATCCCTTACAATTAATCTCATTTGCAACATGCATGCTTATGAATTGCTATATTTGTTGGGATGTTACCAAAAGGTCAAAACTAATTATATATTTGTTATGATGAGCTGAAAATTCTAGCTGTCATTTGTTATTTTGGTTCCCTGGAGACAATATAGACTCCGTTCCATCCCTACATTGAAGTTTTGAGTGTCATTTTTTAAAGCTTTAATGAAAATGTTTCTTTCATCACGGTGAATTGGTTTATTATGCTTAATGCCACCAAATTACTTTCAAATCTTGGTAGGGCTTTATTAAAAATGGTCTCATTTTAATTTGCTGCTCTAGGTACAGAATTCATCATGGAGACAAGGAAAAGCTCTTTAGAGATATTGGGGAAGCAGCCTAATGAGAGACCCACAAGTACTGAAGATATTACAGTATTTAGCATTCTCTCTGGTGTTGGTTACTTGAACATTTTTTATCTCATGTGTGTTTGTTCATTCTCTTTTCTTGATATTGTTATGCCTATCTGGTCTCTTGCAGAAGAATTTACCCTCATGAGTTCATTGTGGGCTAGATGTTTATGGTGTTGCTTGATATCCGAAGAAAACTCAATGTCATAAGCAATTATGGCCCATAAAAATTAAGTGTCTCAGTAAAACTTTGCTTTCAAACTTTGATCTATTCCATTACAATACTCTCAAAAGAAAAGATTTTCTGTTCTTTGAAGTCAGTGTCAAGTGACTTTGCTTGATACTATGTGGCTTATGAGGATGCTCACCTGTCCAGTCTTTATCACCCACTGAGTTCCAGTGGATGAGCAAATTATATAGAATAACTGGAATTTAAAAGAAGCATTTGGATTCTCCTATCTAGGGGTCTAGAGTCAGCTTGGACTTTTCATCTCATGTCTCCTATGAGTTAGCTGGTACCTGATGAGCCACAAGGTCCTCAGGGGAATAATCATATGATGCCATCCATAGGTTCCTAATTATGTTTTGGAGTGATAGTCCTAGGACTTGAACTCAGGGTCTGGTTGCTGTCTCTGAGCTTCTTTATGCTCAAAGTTAGCACTCTACTACTTGAGTTACAGCTCTACTTCTGGCTTTTTGGTAGTTTATTGGAGATAAGAGTCTCACACTCTTACCTGCTGGGGCTGACTTTAAACTGAGACCCTCAGACCTCAGTCTCTTGAGTAGCTAGTATTACAGTCACAAGCCACTAGCTCCTGACTCCCATCCATACATTTTAAGTATGACAGAATGGCTTTTTTTAGGAATGAGTATTCAAACTGTAATGTCAAATCAGTAAGACAGTTTTCAGGATATGTGGTGAAGAGTTCATTTTACTTACTATTAAACATTAGAAATAACCTCTGCTTATGTGTGTTAGAAATGCATTGGATGCTTAAGTACTGTCTTCCATACACACACACACACACACACACACACACACACACACACACACACACACATCACTGTCTTTATTCTATAAGGAGAGATTGGGAGATGACTAATTACCTTCTGGAGGGTCCTTTGAAAATTGAATCTGAATTTGCAATTGAATAAAGAGCTATGATTGTGTAGTATCTTTGTTGAGATGCCAGGCTGTAGATACAACGCTGGCAATTTAAAGTTAGAATCTTGGTTGCAAAGAATCAATAGGGCTTTAAAAGGCACTTAAATTCTTTCTCTAAGTTTCCATTTTCTGCTAGGAAGATGATAAATGCAAAGTGCCAGCCTCATAAGCAGAGGCTAAGTGGGTATTTGAGATTGTGCATGCTGGGAGTTGAGCCTGGGATTGGTAGATGACACTTTAAGAGTTAAGAGGCAGGAGCATGTCATTGTGATGATATAGGAGGAATTAAGTTGCACCCTGATTATGTGCCATGTTATAGTGACCTATCATTGGGAAAGTGAACACACTTTTCTTAACTAATTTTTTTTTTTTTTTGTTAATCATGGGGCTTGAACTCTGGGCCTGGGCACTGTCCCTCAGCTCTTCAGCTCAAGGCTAGCATTCTACCACTTGAGCCACAGAGCCACTTCCAGTATTCTGAGTGGTTTATTGGAGATAAGAGTCTCACGGACTTTCTGGACTTTCTGCCTAGGCTGGCTTTGAACCACGATCCTCAGATGTCAGCCTCCTGAGTAGCTAGGATTACAGGCGTGAGCCACAGGTGCCCGGCTTAACTCAGTTTTTAACTACAAGCACAATTTTACCTTGAGGTATCTTATGAGTATTGTATAAACTTGTTCTGAGCATCAGGAGTCAATGAATGCTTATTAAATGATAGCTGAAATTTCAGTTGTCACCATTATCTGATGATGGATCTTGACAGGGTAGTGAAGCAGAGCTGAGAGAGGAGTCAAAGGTAAGGAAACATACATATAGGTGTGCGTGTGTGTGTGTGTGTGTGTGTATGTGTGTGTGTGTAATTTTTCTATGAAGCATCAAGGTTACTCCTATGCTGGTTGATTGAGAATCCTGGGTAAACTGGAGGATTTTGATGGAGGGTAAGAATTCTTTACCTTCTACTAGCACCTTTAGAGGGGACCCCTATTTTTTTATCATCAGTAAAGGTTTTAATTTCCTTAGTGGAACTCTTAGCAGAAGAAGCTGGGAGATGAATGAGAAAGATATACTATGACATTTTTTTGGTCCATATGATTAAAAAAAAGGGATCGTTTAACCTGTGGAGTGTCACAATTTCCAGCTCTTTAGGGCATACTGGGATATGGAGTTTCTCTAACACTGAGAAAGGGATGAGGGGGTGGGTTCAGAAAACACAAATTGTGATTATAAACAAGGCACACATCAGAGAATCCCTAGGTGTAAGTCCCTTGTAAAGTCTCCCTTCACTGAACAGGCTCCTGAAAGTTGAAGAGATTTTTATAATTAAACACTACGTAAGCGTTTAAAAGCAAGTCCCTCTGGCAGACCTGTGACATTGCTTTGTGGGTACTTATTGCAAAGCCAGTTTCTATGTTTCTGGGTTTCTTGCTGGTAAATTGTCAGGATGGACTAAGGTTAGTCATTTCCTGAACAAGGTAGAAGGTGTATGCCTCAGCTCTGGTAGATTTTTATCATTTCTATATCCTCCTTCTTCTAAACCACCCATAGTTTTTGAGATATAGAGGGGAAGAGTATTTCTTCACATAAAGGTCTAGGTCTGAGACTTGAGTGTGATTTTCTAATCTCTCCTTCCCCATGTACAGCCTCTTCTCCACCCCAAGAGGTATCTTCACTGGGCAGTTTAGGCCTTTGGTGAAGTGGCTGGCTCACACTAGCCTTGTACATTTTGACACTCTTTTCCTTTGGACCAGCTAAGGCCTCTTCAGCTCTCCTGTAACATGTGTTGTTCCCAGTGACGCTTTCCCTGAGCAGACATGGCCTTCCCCACATCCTTCCGACTTTGAAGGAGGAAGCAAACCTTCCTCATTTTGTTCTTTTGAGAGAGCAAAGAGTGAAATTAAAGATATACCTTCACTCCCAGGGAGGAAAGGCCAATGTCTCTCCCTTTTATTTTTCTACAATAAATACAAGGCTCAACTTTAAAACTAGAAAGGAAAATAAATCTTCACTGTGATCATCATCTTTTAATCAACGTTGACCTTCTCCTTTCTTCTTGAATATCTTACCTGAGCCATTTTTTTTTCTGTTAGCCTCAAGAAATTGCCCAATTGAAGAAATGTTAGACCTGGTTTTTAATTAACTTTGCCATTGATTTGTACATAACTCTGTATGAGTCACTGTTCTTTAGTGAATGGGATGAAAAAAAAATCTCAAAGATTAATGGCTGTTCCTGGATTTTTTCTGCAACCACATCCAGATTCTCAAGAAATTCTTCTTTTATCTCTCCTCTGAAGTCACTTAGCTTACTATGTTCTTCACTGTTCAAACACACCTAGATACACAGAAACATGCACAAGACAGAAATGTGATTCCAAGATGAAAATGTCAGAGAGAAAAGTGACTACACACTACATTCAGTAGTTTATACAGAATGTTGTCTTCTGCAGTTTTACCTACCTCAACAAAGTTTCTCACTGCAAGCATTATATACATTGAATGAAAGCCAGTTACGGAATGGAGACCTGAGAGGTTATTGGGCCTTAAAATAGCTAAAAACCAGATTGATGTATACTATATTTTAGATATTAGATGTTGATAGGCTTCTTTTTTCATAAATTATTGTAATAAAATGTGAAAAGATGAGTAATATCTTCAAAAATGAAAGGAAAGTTGGAATACTAGAGAAGATATTGGAAAATATGAAGCCAATGAGTCAGATATAATTTTTAGCAAAGTAAATAAATTTTGCATTTTCCTATCTAATATGTTATCATGTTGAATATTCTCCAGTTAGAGTCTTCATATATTTTTGTAAGTTTTTAATGTTAGCATCCTAATATGTACCCCAGTACTAGCACACACACACACTGGGGTTTGAACTTAGGGCTTGTGGGTACTGTCCTAGGCTTTTTTTTTCAAGGCTA
The DNA here is from genome assembly GCF_000151885.1 of Dipodomys ordii. Classification (NCBI taxonomy): domain Eukaryota; kingdom Metazoa; phylum Chordata; class Mammalia; order Rodentia; family Heteromyidae; genus Dipodomys; species Dipodomys ordii. The sequence continues at coordinate 6,389,524 of NW_012267320.1, read as the reverse complement.
GTGCTCTACCACTTGAGCCACAGCTCTACGTCTGGCTTTATGTGGTTAATTGGAGAATAGCATCTCACAGACTTTCCCTCCCTGAGCTGGCTTTAAGTCATGACCCTCGGATCTCAGCCTCTGAATAGCTTGTATTACAGGTGTCAGTCGCTGATGTCTGGCTTCCTAGTCATTTTCTTCTATTTGTTTTATGCGTCAATTCTGAATAATTTGAAATCTGATCATTTATTTTAATATAGCAAAATACCAGTTGTAATATTTTATGATCGTTAAGAACTTTTGTTTTTCTTGTCACATCTACACATACTTTTGTACTTAAATTCTGATGGGACTAGATTAAAAGTTAAAATAACACTTAAAAAAAACCCAATGGGAGTTAAGTAAATAAAGTAATAAATCAATTCCTGCCTTTTTTATTTTATTGTTTGTCAAAAAACATGAACTTCATTCTAATTCCCCAGCTAGGCAACCTCCTTAACTGTACTTTTCCTGGATCCCACTACGGCTTTAGGAGCCACTTTCTGACTGTCTATGTTGTGCCTCAAAATATCCTCCATTTTCCTGTGGTTTCTACTACTGCTCTGGCTCAGCTCTGACATCTCTTCCTCTCCATTGCTGGAGGAGTTTTCTGATGTGCCTTTTCTTTCCTTCCACTCCCCTTCTCTTCAGTTTGTGCCCTCTTCTCCAGAGCGGTGGCTGCCTGTCAGGAATGCTGTACCTTGTTGCATTTTATATTTTGGCTACCATAAACTCCTTTCCTTCTAACACTTCTTATTTCAGTGGCTTTGAATATGTTGCTTCTTTGTCCTGGGACACTTGCCTTCCCCCTCGTACATCATTTGTAATGCTTGAGTCATCCATAGCTCTTCACCTGTTTGTTCCTCCCTGCAGGGAGCCAGCGTACCTCAGCTGGCATGTTCATTCTGCTTCTGACTTCCACAGAGAACGTTCCAATCCTACTTTGAGAGACAGACTTTTCAATCTTTGTTTAATATAAGCTGATACAAGGATGTGAACCATGTCCGTCTTTCTTGCTATGGTGATCCAGAACCCACACAGTACCTAGAATGGGATAAACACTTCTAGCTTTTGAATATACTTTGAATCCTTTTATAATACACGAATGTTTGGATACCATTTAAACTATAAAATTATTTTTCAATACCCAAAGATGAATGGTTTTACTTTATATAATAATTAGGCACTTTGTAGAGCAAAGTGATTATGAGTCTTAACAGATGACAGATCCTTCAAAATAGCAAACTCAACAGCTGGCAGCCCTCATCCATCAAATACTGTGAATGTGAGCAAGTAACAGGGAACAAACCAGGACATGAACATTCTGGAAAAAGAAAACAACTTTTACTTTTTATTATTAAGAAAGCACACACAGCAATTTATTGGGGGCCAAAGAGAAAAATGCAAAATCGGTACACAAAGAAATTCATTTCAGAATTGGTGTCATTTCCCTCATTATTTCTCTCTGCATGAGCTTTAAACTTTTTGCATTTCGTATACCTATATCCATACTAGTGATGGATATAAATATATGGAAAGGCATTTCACACTCATCAGAAGTTCTTCCTCCAAAAACTGTGTAGTGTGCCTCCCCCCCTTTTTTTGTTTTCCTGAAAAGTTCCTAAAGGAGCTTTCTTGTGTCACGCCACAGTCTCTTTTCTCTGAGTCCGTCTCTGATGACATGTAAGGATACTTGTGAAAGATTTCCCCTTAGTTCTTGACTTTTTCTTTAATTTTTTCTGATTCTTGAGTGAAATTCCCAGTTCTTCCATGATGGCATTGAAGGAGAGACACTAAAGAGTATGAAACAATAGAGCGTCAGCGAATAGAGCCTGCTTCCATCTTGAGTTGACTTGCCCCTTGCCCACATTTTTATTGACACAGAAGCAACTCTGTCACAACTGGCTATTTCCCATCACCACCTCCTCCACCCATTGGCCCACCCACCTGCCTTTTCTACATAAGGAAACAAAACATAGGCAGTAAATCATCTGAGCAAACTTTACAATTTCATTTACAAATACAACAATATAAAACTACCCAGTTAGAGAAAACTCAAGGCTCTTACAACTTACCTTTGCCGAGACACCAAAATAGAGTTAAGTTAAGGCATTTTCCCCCATTGAGATGATCCAAACATTGATAGATTTATCAAGGCATACGGACACTTCAGTAATGCTATAGAAAATGAACAAACCTTCTCTACACCAACGCTTTGTTTTTTTCTCCCATGAAACCTTACTTTGTTCCTAAAATAAAATCTAAGTCTTGATGACTTTCCTTTCTGATAAAAAAAAAGAAAAAAACAATTTTAAATTGTATATTTTCTCTGAAAAAAAAAACACACACACACAGAGATTCTGGTAGCAGCAATGATGCAGCTGTGGTAGTGAAGTACATGGCAAAAATGATGACACGATACCAAAGAAAGTGGAATTATGATCATAAAATGTTATGCGCATGCAGATAACAGATATGTAAATATGTCTCCATTACAATTATACTTTGTCTACATTCACATGCATAGTACATAAATGGTTCAATGAAATGTAATTGACTGTCATTTCTTCTAGCCAAGGTAAGATCTTTGAGTGATAGATTTGTTTACTGGGATTTCTATGGCCATCTTTTTGATGAGGTTGATTTCAAAACATTCTCTACCGAAAAGAATATTGAGAATGACAATGACTGTGTGATTTCACTTAGGGAAGATAGTCACTTGTAGAAACAGAGAATAGAAATGGTGGTGGGCAAGAACATGGAGGGGACAAGAGGAAGGGGAAGGCAATTTTCTGGGTACAAAGTTTCAGTTATGCAAAATGAATAAGTTCTAACATCTACTTTAGAATATCACACGAATTATTAACAATACTTTATTAAGCACTTAAAAATGATCAAGTAGTGGGGTGCTGGTGGCTCATGCCTACTGTAATCCTAGCTACTCAGGAGGCTGAGATCAGAAAATCATAGTTTAAAACCAGCCAGGGCAGGAAAATCTATGAGACTCTTATCTCCAATAACCAACACAAATCCAGAAGTGGAAGTATGGCTCAAATGATAGAGCACCAACTTTGAGCAAAACAGCCAAACAAGAGCCACGGCCTTGAGTTCAAGCCCCAGTACTGGCCTTGGGTAGAGTTGAAGTTCTGAATTTTTGCTACAACATTAAGAGAATCCCTTAGAAAGCTAGAGCCTTTGGAAAAGATCTAAGTACTGTATTACAGCTTTCCATGGATATATAGCCTAAACATGATCAGAAGCAGAGGTCAGAACACCACAATGTTATTTCTCTAGGTTCTAAGTGCCTTGTAGGAAGAGATTTGTTCTAAATGTCTAATGTGATCCTTGAACATCATGAGCAACATTTGTTTTGAAAAGTTTATGCTCCATTTTGTTCCAAAAGGGCTTGAGATAAGTTATTCAAGTAGTACTTTTCAATTTGTTTCTGCTTGGTTTATAAGTCAGATGTATCAATGTAGGTTTTAGACATATAACTCCTGAAGATCTAGTTCTTTGCAGAAGACTAGTCCTTTTTGTGTTTATAGGATTTGATATTTTCATTTCCAGTGCTACAACAAATGAAAAGCCAGCTCAAGCTTGTTAATATCATCCCAAATGGTAACTTGTTGATTCACTGAACCAGCAAGATGTTACGCCTAAGAAAGTAATAATTCCAAAGTGTTTTCCATGACTTGTACTTAAAAAATGGTAGACTAAAATAAATCACAAATGACACGTAGAGATTTTTAGCATTGTGCCACATAAAGTTTATGTGTTGCTACTAAGATCAAATAAATATCTTATTATGTCATCATGATAGATGGTGTTGTGCTAAAATTTCCCAAACTTTTCTGGGAAATTTATTTCCAGTGAAAGTATTTTTGGTATAAGACCTTTCTGATTTTTTAAAGGAGATTATCAAAATGAAGGGAGAGAATGAAAGAAGGAATTTACAAACATGATTATATATCAGCTTTACATTTTCCTTCTGAGCAAAGAATGGTTATACCCATTACATAGATGGAGAGAATACTATTGGAGATACCAGTATCTTCCCAAGTAGCCAAACCTACCTTGAACTTTTTTCTGAAATGGCCAAACCCAATTGCTGTCACTGGAAATCACCTGTGTCTGGTTTCTTAATTTAAAAGATATCACTATGGATAGCTTCTGTAACTTTCCCCTACAAAACATATGTTAAACAGGTCCAGTGTTTTTGTTTTATTTCAACTCTACGGTGTGAATTTAGATGTTTCATTTTATTTTGCATTTAAAAAGTTGAAGTGAGCCTACCAGTATGGATTGCATTGTATATGAAACACAGAAAAGAAATTATTGCTCGAAACCTCTGTTTTCCCTTTCCTATTTTGGATAGATATCCTCACAATGCATTCCAATTAATATTTTCTATAAAAAGAAACCCCCCAGTTCTAGACTGCTTTAAAACACAACTATCCTTTAAAAATTATTTCTAAGTATATGGTTTTTTTTTCCTTTCATGTGAGAATGAATGAAAATAAAGTTTTATAGATGATTTCCTAGACTTGGTCACAAACAATGATTTCTTTTTTGAATCTTACTTTGTCTCCAACTGTCAAAAGAAAATGGCAAGATATGGGAGCTGACCTTTCGCTTCCCAGTTTTTGCTGTAGTCACAAGGAAAGATGACCTTTAAGGTCTCTGCCAGCCTCTGCTCAAGTAAACTATATGCTGTCAGATCCCCAGGAAATGAAGCAGTGAAGGTCATCTCTCAGCCCAGAGTGGCATCTCACAGAGTAGCACGGGCAGGGCTCCTATTCATTAATTTCCATGACTTTTATAGTGTCCAGATTGAAAGGGATGTATAGTATATTAAAATTGAATTTCTGAATCAGACCCCAAATTACAGCAACTTTCTAGAGCTTCTATATCTGGACTTGGGTTTTTCTGAACGTCTTCATACTTATAACACCATACAAACATTATTTTTATACATGATGGTTTCAGTCCTTAGACTCTAGATTCAGAAGGTAGCAAACACAGATTCAACTAGGTGCTTTTCTCCAAAAGCAGCATCATTGGGGAAAGAATATGCCTACAGCATTCTATTGTGTTTTGCAGATTGAAAATACCCCTGGTATCCTAGCCCCTAGGTCTTCCTGTTTATTTCTGGTAGGTGGTGTTTCAGACTTTTAATGGGTGGCTATGTGGATTTTTATTACAGTTTTGAATTGGTTTCTGGCACCAGACCATTGGAGTTTAAAGCAGCTATACTACTTAGTATCTGGGATATATCAGATAAGGTGTTTATTTTTTCTCTGACTCAGTGTTCTATACAATGGGACAGTGAAAGAATCTTTTTTTTTTTCATTGAGCTATTATGAGAATTTATTGATTCAGTGAACTGATGTATGTAAAACACAAATTTTAATGCTCGACATATTGTTAGTATTCTTTCTTTAGAATAAAATCTCATCACTACCATGAAAATGTTGTAATTCGATGTCACTTGACCTTTTCTTTTTTGTTCTGGAAGAAGAAAGACACATTGGCAAACTTTGATGGTTCTTTGAGTCCATCCTATGCCCTTCTGTGTGGCAATTCCTTTGGGTTGGCTAGAAGAGCATTTTAGTTTGAATAGATCCAAACACACATTTAAAACATGAGTTTTTAGTGCCTATTATTATTATTGTTATTACTTTTACCATTCATCATGTTTCATTGTTTCTCTAAGAACTGGAATTGTGAGAACTCTGTCATGTCCCATAAAGAATAGATACTCAGGCATGGTAGAGAAGGAAGCTAACCATAGCATCTTGTCACCTAAAAATAACATCTGAATGTGTGTGCACCCACTTATAACAAGTCCCTATGAGGACAAGCCTGATAGCAAAGTCTACTTGAATTTATAATCATAAAATATGTTACTGACATTTACACTACTCCTGACATTAGTAAAAGATAAAGGGTGTGTATGTGTATAGGAGGGGTATAATTATGTTTGTGGATGTATGTGTGTATATATATATATGTTTGTATGTGTGTCACTCTTTTGTTAGAAGAAAGAAAATAAAATTAGTCTAACTATAGCTGAAATACTTTTGAAAGGAGAGTGCTTTGCTTGGTCTTGCAGAATGGCGATCCTCTTCTTTTATTTCATCTCTGTGTCCTTCCGGAGTCCACATTTCCTCACTTCTGTCAATTTCCTTTGTCATTCTCTTTCCTGTCTTCCTCATTGTAATTGCTCACTTCATGTTGCTTCCTTGGGATTAACCCCAAATATTTGATTTCTTGCTGGTAGTGTGAGCCTGAATTTAAATTATATCATCTCTCCTTCTACCTTTATCCTGTTGCACATTTTGTCCTGGAAGGAATTGGGATGCATTAATAAAATTCTTTCTGTTCTGTTTACATAGTACGCTTCTTCAGAAAAAATGGGCTAGGGTAAGAGGTAATTTTTTTTTTCAAGTGATAGGAAAAGCTCTGTATTAGAATCTGATTTGAATTTGTACAAACAACTGGGTTATCTAAAATTGGCTTCATACTGGTGGCCAGCCTGATATCAGGTTGTGAATGTCAGATGGTCTTTCCATTGTAAATCTGGAATTTATGCATTCAGCTCTTTACTTCATTGGGACATTTAAAGACAGCATTTTGGCAATCACCTTTGATGTGTTCACTATCAATGTTATTTTGTCTTCCAATGAACTATTTTTTAGAAGCTCTAGCCTAGCTAATAGCATAATGTATGTATTACATTTTGCATACTGTTCTACTTTAAAATCATTAGATATCTTATTCCAGGACACTTGAATTGCTCTGTGACATTGTTGGATACATTTTTATATTAAATATGAAGGAGGAACAGTGGTGAAACTGTTTTATAAATTAAAATGTCCACTTTTATGTATAGAGCTACTAAGTATGCTTTAGAAGTCTTTTTTGTAAAGCACATTTAGGAAATACAAAAGATGATGAAAATGATTTCTGAGGAAATAATGGAGTTGCTGTTGTTATTATTATTATTATTATTTTCTAAGTTTTTTTTACTTTGGTCCAATTATTGCTGTAGTTCCATGGGGTCAATGTCTCAATTTTTAATTTTTTATTACATTTTGTCAGTCATGGGGCTTGAACTCAAGGCCTGGGGCACTGTCCTGGCACATTTTTTGCTCAAGGCTAGTACTCTATCACTTGAGGCACAGCTCTAATTTCACTTTTCTTGTGGTTAATTCGGGATAAGAATCTCATGAACATTCCTGCCCAAGCTGGCTTTGAACTTTGATCCTCAGATCTCAGCCTCCTGAGTAGCTGGGATTACAGGTATGAGCCACCAGCATCTGGCTTAATGTTTGTTTGTTTTTTAGATAAGAAAGACTAAGCAGTCATATATTTTAACATTTTATTTTCTACTTTTAAAAAATATTTTCATTTTTTATGCCAGCCCTGGGTTGTGAACTTTGGTCCTTGTGCCATGGCTTAGCTTTTTGACTCAAGTCTGGTGCTCTACCACTTGAGCTACACCACTGCTTCTGGTTAATTGTAAATAAGAGTCTGATTGGTCTGCCTAGGCTGGCTTTGAACCTAGATCCTCAGATCTCAGCCTTCTGTGTAACTAGGGTTATAGTCTTGAGTACTATTGCTAGGCTATCTTTTTCTACTCTTTAGCCAACCTAGAGGTGACTTTTTAAGGAGTAAGGATAGAAGAAGTCAAGTATTTGCTACCATGATTTCTTTGGAAAGATTAGTCAGTTAATTGAACAAGTTTCACATGATTACTGAGATCTGAGAGCAGAGTATAGACTCTGATCACCCCTACTAATTCTACTCAGGAAGGTAAAGGGAATTAAAAGCATTTTTGGAAGGTCATGGGGTCTTGAACTCAGGGCCTATGTGCTGTCCCTGAGCTCTTTTGAGCAAGACTAGTACTCTGTCACTTTGAGCCACTGAAGGGAGATTCTTGAAGTAGTTCCCTATCTACTCTTTTTGGGGGTGGTTGGTTCTTGCATTTGAAAACTGAGGATCTGAGTACAATTTCTCTGAGTTTAGCCATTTTCCTAAGTTCCCCCAGAATCCATGGACTGTTTTTCATGTATATATTATTGAAATATCTATAAAGTGATCAGCTGATTGCCATCTTAGTTTCTAGGACAATGGCCACATTGACTCGTGTCTAGGAACTAGTCAGGGAGCTGATTTTCATCTCCATACTGAGAATCATGGAATGGAGAAAATTTAGACACTGAAATACAACTTTGTGGTGTGGCTATCAAGCCTCATCCCTACTTAAGACCCTCGAACTCTTCTTTACCCACCCTCCTTCCCTGTGCACCCTTGATACTTTGAACTGGCTGTACATTACTGTCACTCTGAAAGTCCTTCACGGACCATGCTCTCGCATGTCCACTTGTCCGTTTTCCCAAATCCTTTAACACAATGCCCTCCATTTTCTCCGATTTTATCTTCGCTCTACTTCTGGTACCTGGTATCATCATATCCCCAATTTAAGTTTTCCTGTCTGCGGGAATGCATTCTGTAGCATTTCCTGTTTTCCTACCTATGCTCAAACAATTAAAAAAATGTGCCTTTGGTTTTCACTGAATTACTTATTGACATGGGATACACCAAGATCTTCTTTCTGACGTATCTTCATTTAAAGTTAGCAGTTAAAAAACTCATTTTTCTCATTAACATAAATATACTGTGGATTGACATATACAATTTACAAGATTTTACTTTTTAAAGATGTTTAAAAGACTTGATACATATAGTAGCTTCTCAGGATCATGTAATCTATACTTCTAGTGGCCCAGGGTGGCTGAGTTCAATCTTCTCTAACCTTAGGAATGATTTCGCAGCCTTTGATAAGTGAGGTTAACACTGAAGCGATGAAGCATTCTGACTCAATTCATGAGCTTCCCCCACCCTTAAATCTTATGAATCCCAGTCTTTTTTGCTCCTTACTTTTAAAGTCATAGCAGAGCTTTTATATGCATTACAGTCAGGGTAGTGGTGCTATAGAGAGAGGGGGAAAAGAGTCAAACTTGGAGCTTTGAGCTCTTAGGTAGACTTTTATGAACCTATAAAAGGAAAGTGGTCTTTGAACCTATTAATTACAATAGCTTGCTGTTTGAAAAAAAAAAGGTAAAAGCATATGCTTTGAATTGTAAAAGCTGGACATTTAATATCCAGTATAGAGTGACCCAGCACATAGAACTAAAGATGGGATATGAAGATGACTCATTTTGCACCTGAGCTCAAGGAGAAAAAGTTCAAATAAAGGAGAATGTGTGACCTAGATTCTGTGAATACCTGAGAAGGGAATCTCATCAGCACTTTGAACCTGCCGCTGTAAGATTCCCATAGACTAGAACGAACAGCTTGGTGGGTGTGGGGATCTGAGAATACAGGCAGTTGGCTCTCCCTTTCTGTCTCAGGCTCTCAGAACAAGCATTCACTTGAGTGGGGACACAGCTTTGTCATCCAGACAATTCAGACCTGTTCCCTGAGTCCTTCTATGATCTGTGAAGGGCACTGCAGGTCAGTTAAGAGTCTTCCTTTCCAAAGGATGCAAGCACAATGGAGGTAATAGAGAGATGGATGCAATCAGAGAGCAAGGAGATGTTTTCCATAGTGAAGTTTAGCTTCAGTTAGACCTTGTGTATCCAGAGATAAAGGATGTGGGCCTGTGCTTCAATCTAAACCACATGTAGTACTGTTCTTTCTTGAGTCACTGTCAGATGCTGATGAATACCAATTGTTCCTTGGTCTTCTAATGTCTCAAATCTGAGACGGTACTACAGCAGTTGGTATTCTTTTCCTTTATAGAGTGCTTAGCCTTTTGTAGCATCTCAGGCTGAGTTAGAGGGCCACAAAAGTAACTTTCCAAGAGATTTTGTACGTGTTCCTATCCTATGAGGGCAGGTGGGGATGTGCAAAGTAAGTATGTGATAGCAATTTAACCTTTTCATTTTAGAAATAGAACTCATCTTGGAGATAGGTACTAATGGACCTTATCAACGGAAGACAGTCCACTGGTTTGAAATGTGTTTTATTCATGTCTTAGCTGATGCAGATCTTTTCCTACAACTCTTCTCATTCTCTTTTATTCCAAAGGTCATCTGGGGCTGGAAGGGGTGTGTGGAGGTACAGGAGCAGCTGCCTTATGGTCACCCTCAGCTCTTTTTTTGGGGGGGGTCCGGTCGTGGGGCCTGAACTCTGGACCTGGGCGCTGTTCCTCAGCTCTTCAGCTCAAGGCTAGCACTCTACCACTTGAGCCACAGCACCACTTCCGGCTTTTTTCTTTTTTTGCTTATGTGGTGCTGAGGAATCGAACCCAGGACCTCGAGCATGCAAGGTAAGTGCTCTACCACTAAGCCACCTTCCCAGCCCACCCTCAGCTCTTATGGCTTTAACTGGTGTCACATTTACTGAGTTCTGGATAAGGATTGGGCTCTGCTATTCCACTTGAGATGCTCATTGTCCTGCTATGACCTCCACGTCAGACCTATGCATTCTGTGCCTATTCCATCCAACCTCAACTTCTCCTGTCTCCTGGTTCTTTCATCCTTCCACAAAGTGTTTGGGTGGAAAGGACCACAGATTTTTTTGGAATTTTTTCTAATCATTATCTGGGATTGATAGAGAATCTATGAAGTTCTTGATAGGCACACTGCCTAGATGTTATTACTTTTGTCATTCAAGAGACAGGAAGATACGAGATTTCTCTACAAGTCTTACAACCTTCTGGTGCAACCTAGGGAAGCCAGTAATAGTATTTTTCTGTCCACCATTCTATGGTTTTTCCTCTCATGATTCCTTTTCTTTTCTAGTTAGAAAAAGACCTAGGGCCTGGAGCAGCAACACAAAGTAGACATCTTGTGACAGTAATCTCTGAGTTCAGGCTCTTGCTAGTTGTAGATTATCTTTCTGAATTAGAACAAACTGATGTACTTGCTACAATAGCTAGATCTTGTGATAGATATAGTTTTCCAGATTTTTTGCCTATGCTACACATTTGCAATGATAACTTGAGATAGAAAAGCTCCAAGTTTGACTCATTTCTACATTGAGAACTGTTCATATAGAAACCCTGATGTTTGATCATGGGAAGAAAGGGAGATATAAGTCAAAGGAAAATAAATGCATGCTGCCCCTTTTGCTCTTTGCATCTCTAACAGATACCTAAGTTCCCCTTTTGGAATTGCATCTGGCTACTCTCCCCAGCCCCATTTAGTTTCCAGTTTCTGAGTTGTGAGTATGTAATCAGTTCTATTAACTTCACATAGCTTCCTATGTACATGTACATTATATGTCGTGTAAGTAGTCTGCAGACTCATAAAAATAGAAAATGATACTACTTTTGTAACAATCAACATTTGTAATAATTTGTTTATGATTGAGTGAGAATCATCTCACTTCTTGATATTATGTTGGCTGTGGGTTTTTTTGTCTAAGATCTTTGTACCTTGAAATACTGGCAGGAAATATAATTTTCTTTATTGCCATAAAGATATAATGTGTTCAAGAGAGACACAGAGCCTATCCTAAGATATACATTAATAATTTTATAAAAACCTTTCACAGCTTGTGTAATTTTATTTCCTTCCCATTTTCCATTAGGTTTTAAAATGTGTTGGAAAAGAACCTGAAATATAACCTCTTTATTCTACAGGTGAGGAAACCAAGGTTATGATGAGGAACATAATTTTCTTAAACCCAGATAGCTGCTTAAGAGGAAAGTAGGAAATTCTTTTTATTCCCAAGTCTCTGTCTATAGGGTCATACACAGTTTTGAGTTAGGTTTATAAGACAACACCAAGTTGTACATTAGAAGAGGTACATCTAAATGAATATTAAGTGTCTTATAGCTTCTCTACTAATCAATAATTAAGCTTCTAGGCAAAGGCAATCTTATTCAGAGATCTGTAACTTGCTAACTTAATTGATCAGACCACAGAAGAAATGGAGTTGGCTTAATATAATTTTTTCCAAGTCTGTACGGTATTCTCACAATAAAAAAATAAGAAATGGAGTTGAAGTCACTTACATGCATGTGAAAAGGTCGTATATTTGGGTAGATTTTCTGTGGATAATAGTTTTTTAGTTTCTATGGTTGATAAAGACTAAGGGATCATAGACCTCTTATATTTATAAATTAAAAATTCAGAATACTCAAATATTTTGAACATGTCATTCAACTGAAAAAAATCAGCATAAAAAAGTTTAGTCAAGGTTATTAATTATTTAAGTTGCTAGAGGGAAAGAGAGCACTTTCATGCCATCATGCAAGCGTAACTCATTATGTTTGAGTCTTTCAGTGTGTTTTCTATTGTAACAAGATACACATTGTTGGGTAGCTTGAGCTGTTAGTTGTAGCTGTATTTAGCCTGATGCCAATACAGTTCAAATGCTGAATTTGTGTATTTGTAGTGTTGACTTCCTAGTCAAAAATGCCCTAGCATTTGTAAATGGAAATTCTTTGGAAAGTTAAGGGGAAATCTCATTCTCCATGATACTAGTCTCTGTGGAGAGAAAGTTGAAAGCAAAAATGATCTTACAATGCGTGTGCATCTGGACATAAAATTTCCTAACTGCAAGAAGCATAATGAGATGGTTCCTAAAGGCAAGTTAAAACTGCAGCATCAAGCAGGAATTTTTCATCATCTATAAGAGTTAATTAATAATGCCATTTGGCACAGTCAGATGTGCAGAAAATAGTACAGGAAGAATGCTGGGCTTTTCTTTTCCTTTTAAAGGTTGTGCAGTTACAAGAAACAGACTTGCATTGTAAAGGCCATGAGCTCAGGAATTACTTCAGATTCATTGTAGAAGAGCCTTGTCACAGAAGGCTCATAGAAGAATAATAAAGTGCTATTCAAAAGCAGTGAGGTACCTGCAAACAATTTTCCTTGGATAGGGTTATTATTCTATGATCCAGAAGTTCTTCATAGTTCCTAGTTAGTTCCAATTTTACTGGAAAATAAACTTAAAATGATTGAATTTGTAATTTTAATCTAAAGCCAAATAAAGTCTACACCTTGATTCCCTCTCTTCCTGGATTAGGATATGGACAGACTCACGAGGAAACAGATGAGAGAATTTAATGTGACTCGTTGTTATTGAAGCACCTGTTTTATCTATTAATACTCTCTTGCTCTCTTCCTGACCTTAATTGATTTTTCCCCCAGAGTATACTCTATCATTTTTTTTAAATAAAAGCTCATGATTAATAGCTAATTTGAGTAATAGATTTCTGGTTTTAAACAAGTTTTAACAAAAACTCGTACTTATCAATAACAGCTTCCAAGTAAAGCAACGGTATGTAGGACTCTTGGCGGAAAAAATAAGTGAAGCTGTGAAAACTTTCCAAATGTTGACTGTTCACGACTCATGTATATGACCTAATTTACAAGAGAATTGCTGAATTCAAGATTTTTAAAAAATGAAAACAAATGCATACAACTGATTTTAAGCATTCACTTTCAGGCTTTATTGCAAATGTAGATTCCTAGACTATACATACCTGCCAGACTATTCCTAGATTATCTCTAGAGAAAAGTCAAGAGATAGACCTTGAAAGTTATAAGCAACTTCCTCAGGCAATTCTGACTTATACTGAAGTCTAAGAACTAAGATGCAAAGAGAGCTTGAAAATTTTGTTCTAAATTTCACTGGATATGCAGTGAACCATTGTAGGGTCACTGTAGAATGAGCAGTTATTTACATGTTAGCAAGAACTGGCTGCTTGAGGGTTAAGACAAAAGGACAGACAGGAAAGTATAAAGAGAGAAGGAGAAACTGAAAAGGATAAAGAACTTACAAAGACAATGAATGGTGTACTTGATTATATTGAATAGGACCCTTTCTATGTATTATGAGTAAACATAAAGATCACTTGAATGTCTTGAAATTTCTATCTTGAGATATGTAATTTCTTCTTGATTTCTATGTCTGCAGAGTCCTCTCAATACTTTGGTATATATGTATGTCTGTATACATATATAGTCTGTGTATATATTAATTGTATACATAATGTATATTATATAATATATAATCTCTTTCTATATATAACAGAATTAGTGGTATTACCTTTAGAGTAAAATGTAATAATGATAAGTAGCAATTATTTATTTAGTTCCAATTATGTATACAATGTGTATTTAGATGATTGGTTCAGTACTTCTTGACCATTAATAGATCTGCTGCTGAGGTGAACTCAGTGTTTCCTTTTCTATCCTATGATAGAATTCTCATGGTAAATGTAGAAATTGAACCGCTGTATCTTTGCTTTACAAATAAGGAAACTGAGGTCCAGAGAAGTGAAAAGTTTACTCCAAATAATGCATGATGGGGAGCCACATACAGTGTAAGATGTTTTGCATGTTATTAATGGGTTAGATACACATTTTCTTTACCACGATCTCTAGAGGATCATCTGTGTAACACTGCTCCATTCAGATGCTCTAAAGAAAAAGTGTCTGTGATCTAATAGCTTGGGCAATGTTGAAGAGTTTTCTTGCTTGTTGGAAATCCCTAATCTATGACAATGTATTGAACAGTATGAATTAAAATGTGATAAGGGGAGGTCTAGTATGGTGCTTTCTGGGTTTTTAACTGTGAAACTCTTACTGGGAAATACCTGCCAATGACATCTATTTTTGAAAGATACTCCTTGAAAGTAACTTTATCTTCTACAAATGGTATTCTACTGTTTCTGAGATATTCCGTAACTTAGCAATAGTCACTTCACTTTGGTTGAACTCTTTCTGAAATTTGATTGATTTATAAAATTGTCTTCTGATTCTAATGTTTCTCATTCTGGGTCATGGATCCAGATATCTGTTCCTCTGTTAGTAAAGCTGAATTAAAATTGCTGGAAGGACCAGATGTAACGCTGTATGTGATGATATTTTTGAAAATCATGATAGCACATAAAAATCAGAATTAGGTGGTGTATAGTCTAAAAGTAGTGCATAAACTTTAAGAAGTTATCATTTATCTAAATCTCTAAATTAAAAATTGTAAGAATGATTTTTGTCTACAGAAGGCAAGTTTTGTTAGCTGTTGTTTAACCCTATTTTCTATATTTTATTTAATCACCTACAAACTTTTTAGTAATATATTTGGTATATCCCATAGTTCTTAGAAAATAAGTTGAAGTAGTTTGTGGTTTCTATATACTGAAGCAATAAAATATGGTACTAAGAATTGCATTTTGTTCCAGCATCTGATTCTATTTGAGGTTGAAAATATGAATTGTGACTCATGGAAAAATATTGTATTTCTTCTACTTCAATAATAGTAAATATGTAGTACCATAATTTATTGATATTCCCTTAAGAGTATGTTTATTTAAAGAAGACAAGATTTAGAAGCAATCATGGCAAGAACCAAGTTTTCTGATTATGTTTTACTGAAGAGAAATTGGCTTAGTTGAGGAGATTTGTAATTCAAAACTGGGAACCATTTAAAGCTAAGCAAAGAGAAGTCAACGTAACCTGACCCACACACAGATGGCAAACCTCTACTTCTGAGGAATATATTTTCAAGGGTCACTTGATAGATCAAGAAGTAATCCCATTAAGGAGAACAGAGACCGATGGATCCAGGGTGTGATGGGAGAGAAAAGTCAACCTCAATTTCCCTGCTCCCTGTGAAGGGGAAAACAAGCAGAGAGGGACCAGCAGACATTCCTTGTCACAGCAAATTACATATGCAATTGGCTTTTTCTGTCACCAAGTTGAGTTAGTGTGGAAATTATTTACAGTGCTTTGAATGCAGGTAGAAAATAAATCCACAGAGATCTGTAACTAATGCGTATGGAAATTCCTTCCTCTATTTTCTGCTCCTTTCCCTTCTCCCCAGCACATTTCGAATACATTAATAATGGTGATGGATCCGGAGAAATGAGTGTGGATGTGGCAATGCTCAGAAAAGATTGTCCTAAGAGCAACCACTCTATCTTAGCTGAGTGTGAAAGAAATGAAAGAATGTCTCACAGAAAGATGTCAATCTATGCAAAGAGGAAGGGCAAGCAAGCAGTAAATCGGAGATGCTATGGATTAGTTCACAGCTTAGGACTTTGCCTGAATCTTCAAAAAAAATAATATATAGCTTGAAATAAATCAGTTCCTTTGGGATTCTGGATCTACAGAATTTCAGAACTTGATGTTACTATATTTTTATTTAGGAATCTTTCTTGACTGTGTTCTGTCATGTTCAACTTACATAATGCTCTTCTGTACTCAGAGGGTCAAGTTCATAACTCTCTGGATCATAGTCTTTTGAATTTTTAAGATCTAACCCAAGTTTGAGTCTTTGTGTAAATAGTACCTTTTGAATAGGGAAATATATTTGAATTAAGAAAATTAACTGTTATGTGCGCATATATTGAAAAGACAAGGGCTTCAGAAAGGTTGAAATGTGTGTCTGTTAAAAGAACATAATGACTCAGAAGGCAGAGATTTGAGGATTACAGTTCAAAGCCAGCCTGGGCAGGAGAAGTCTCTGAGACTCTTATCTCCAATTGACCACCAGAAAACCGAAAGTGGAGCTGTGGCTGAAAGTGGTAAAGCACTAGCCTTGAGTGAAAAAGCTTAGGGGACAGCTCCCGGCCCTGAGTTCAAGCCCCACTACCAACAGAAAGAAAGGAAAAAGGAAAAAGAAAAAAAAAGAATATATTGGATAAGGAAAAGGAAAGAAAGCACACAAAGATGAAAAGAGCCCAGAAAATTATCATTTTTTTGCCTTGTTCAAAGTCCAAATCTCCTATTTCACAATTCATCACTTTTAATGATTGAAGGTAAAGCAAAGATGAATATTTTATATAGATCATTTCATGTATATACATACAACTGGAAGTCTATATAACCCTATTGCAACCCTGACACAACACACAGTTTGGGGTAGTGTACAAGAGTTCACTAACATAAATGGACAAGGAGTCATGGCTTAGAAGATACAATCAATGACACCAACTAAAAGAAGCAATTTCTATTGGGTACACCTTTTCCCCCTCCCCCAGAAACGGATTACACAGTATGGACAGAGGACTGTGTCCGGATCCCTTTCTCTTCTCGAATTAATTTGCCACATTCTAAATCCGTAGATAAAGTAGTTCCGGAAGCAGAGTTGGTTGGGTGGGTTTGTTTACACTGCAGTCCATAAAAGAAACAAAAAGCCTTGCATGCAAAAGAAATGGAAAAATATAGAAAAATGAATAAATTAAAAGCATGAATGCATGTTCAAATGAAAATTTTAAATCAAATGAAGCTGGCAATAATGAGAAGCACATTAAAGCATAATATATACAAGCTTTAATTTTTTTTTTTCAAATTAGTAGCATAAACAAGACAACTCAGAGCAAATTGAAAAGTTTGAACAAAGCAGATCAGTCCATTCTTCCTGTTAATTAAAGAACATTTTCTATGATGAATACCAGTAAACGTGTGTTCTCTACCTTCACTATTGCTTTGCATTTCTGGGGTGGGCTTTCAGCATAGAACTTGGGTATAAAAAATATTTCCCAGTTTTTGGTTGCTTACAAGACAACTTCCACTTATAGGAAGTAGGTTTAATATCAAATTATTAATCATTACCAGCAATGTAATATGTATGGCCTAGCACAAAAAAGAAGCTATGAGGCCACTTCTTAAAACAATTGCTAAGAATTTCAAGGTAGTGATAGCAAAACATTTATGTCTGTTATTAATAGTGTGTAGTATCACAATTCTTGTACTATGTTTAAAGGGGCTTTGCATTTGATTTATGAATGACAATAAAGGAATGATCTTAAATCTCAATTATAATATTTAGAAAGTCTAAATTCCTATTTGAAGTTCCTTTCACAATAAAATAGGCCCAAAATAGCTAACTATTGAAATCATCTTATAATCCAAAATAGAAATTTGAAAAGTAAGAATATAAAAACATCTTTTCTGTTATTTGTTATATTCTTGCCAAAAAAATGGATTGAATCAGCTTTTTATAGGTTGTACTATTATAGAAATAAACTCTCGATTTCAAAATGCTACATTTATGTTTTTATATAAATTGTTTTGCATTAGTACTTGTATTCACAATCTACTCTTTAGGGCTGGTAACACTTTTCTCAAATCCCTTCTCTAATTTTGGATTCATGTCTTCCTTGCTTTTTCTAAAGTTTCCATCTTAAGAGCAAATAACTATTTGAGAAATTAACTGAGTTTGTGAATTTCTGCCCTGTCATTCCAAATAGTGCTAATTGGATTTAGTGTATAAAGCTCTTCCTTCTTCTCATTAATAAATGATGGAGCTTACAGTGCCAGCAGCACCTGGCAGAGATTCAATAGCTCTTTGCTCTAACTCAAAAATGGCTCTTTTGGGCATCTAATTCAATAGACTGTTACCAAAGAAGGGCAAGCATCCTTAAAATCCTCAGAAACTTAACATAGATAATTCAAATGAAAAACTCCCCGGTCTTAGGAAGAGATGACTCACCTGTTCAATATCATTGCTCTTCCGTGATTTGTATATAAATTCTCCAATGGCAACAAAGACAGAGAGGACCAGTCCAGCAGCCAGAACAATGAAAATGCCCCCAATATTTTCTACTCCCAGAGCACTGGCCTCTTTGCTCTCTTCTTCAGGGCAGCCATTTCCACGCCACCATTTCTCTTTCATCATGTGCAGTTTCCCTTCTTCTTGGAGTTGGAGAATAGCAATTGTAATTTTATCCCGGTAAGGTGAGCCTGCAAGTGAGGTCATCGGGAACAGTGGTCACTGGAGAAGATGTCAGAGAATTTGACTATGTCAGTAGCAAATACTTCCTTTGGGCGGTTGTGAAAAAAAATCAGACTCACAGATTCATTAGCCCAGGTAAGGAATGTCTGATCCTAAATGACTGGGAAGGGAATGGCGGACATGTTGAGAGTCACTCTGGTTTGTAATATTTACTCCTTTGAGAGATAGCTAAGAATTCTGTGCCATATTTCTGTTTCTGGTGAATTCTTTGTGAATTTTTTTTTCACATGTCAAATTGTTTTTCTGTTTAGATTTCATTTCCTTCTAGGCTTTTGGCTCTCTCACATTATGATTGTGTCTGGCTATTTTATCTTTTTCCTACAAGAGTAACTCAATATATTTCCCAGTGTCCCTTATAGTTCAGTAAGTCACACCATTGATTTCTGGTCAATGAAAGCTAACATGACATATGTCAGTTTTAGATTTACATCATAAATCTTCCTAACAGGATCTTGTATTCTCTCTTTTCTAACAAATATACACCAAGTAAGAAAAAGCCTTCAAGTTACCTAGGATGGTGGAGCCATAAAAATAAAAGGAACTTGGGGCCTAGGATAACTGAGTAGCGCAGAGTCTATCTTTCAGTTCATATTGCACTATGAGAAGATCAAGCAATAAACATTTACTCTGTAAGCTACTGAAAAGGAGCAGATGTTATTTATAGCTGTTCATCCATACTGACAAGTGTGCCAATCAAATACACTTGAGGACAGGTTTTTCATTCTTCAATGGTTTTACAAAATTCAGTTGCAAGGACTTTGGTGGAAATACTTATGTTCTATCTTTTGGTAATGACACTGAACTTTTAATCATGTAAGAGTTACAAGGTACCAACATCTAATTGTAGACAGATTGCATTCCTATATTAATCAATGCAAAGGAGAAACAGATCAAGATTCCTTAACTCGTATTCTCCTTAGATGGTAAAAGAGCTTTTGCTTTCATTTCTTCTATTCAATAAGACCATATTGGATACTGAATATCTCTGTTTATAAATTTAATGCCATTCTTGATTGAAGCAAATTTAAAAAAACCTAGGCATCATAAGGCAAGAAGTAGTCCTATGACTTCATATAGTTCACTTGTTATATGACTTGCAGAACCAAGAATCAAACTTAAATCTTCTTTTTATTTCTCAGTGTTATTTTCCTAAAAGTGTTTCTGTACCATTCCTCCCAGGCCCACATATAACTTACATCCTGTGGCATGGCTTATGATTAAAAAAAATCTAAAGTTGAACATTTTGTCAATTCTTCCTAATACTTAAAAAATGATCGTGACACTTAAAGTCAAGAAAAGCAAACTGCTTTGGAGAGAGATTATGCCTTATCATTTAAGAGGAGGAATTTGTAGTGAGAGAATAGGCCTTGAGAGACAAATTAACATATATCAGATGTTTGCTTAAGCATCACCAGAATAACAGAGTCAAAATTAGTACCATTAGCATAAACATAGTGTGTAAGTGACGGAATGACCCAGGAGTGCTTTGCTTTAAGGTCCATGCAAGTGCTTTGAGTAATGTGAGAATGAGTCTTACAGCAGTGGAGAGTGCAATAATCAGAACAGTATACACAGTGGGCACTCAATAAATGTTGACTGACTCTCTCCTTCTGCCTTCAGGCTGCACAACACCTAAAACATTTCAGACGATGGAAAGCCAATCTCTGCTTAAAGGTGGTCTCTAAGGAAGGCAATTTCCTGGCTCCTGGTAACCTGTTTAAACCTCAACTGCTCTCATTCTCTTGAAGTTTTATTTTAAAACCCTCAGGAGGCACATTTGCAGTGCTTCTGTCCTGAGAGTCTCTAAGAAGCAAAGTTTTAAATTTTGTGTTGTGACTGGATCCAGTCTTCTACCAAGAGAGAGTCTGGAGCTTCCAGGGACTCTGAATAAGACTAGAAACTTAAAATTTCTGCATATGCTTTCATGTAGTCTTTGTTATTGTTTAAATGGACCGAATGACATCAGAAGTGACTTAATCTAAGTCACTTGAAAAGAAATGTATATGCATACACACGGATCTTCCTGAATAGCAACTGATCTTTCTCAAAGAGTCAATTCATCATAGCAGAAACATCTCACAAATTTATCCAACAGCTGTATTCCCAGTGGATGTATTCTCTCTGAGATCTGCCATCTGTTCCAATTATTCTTTCATTGTTTTTTGTTTAAAAGCATGACAGGTTTATAACCACTATGAAAAATTCTTGGCATATCTTTCTTTTTATCTAGGGATGGGGCAAGGCTCTTTAACTTTGGAACTTGTGGGTAGTATTGGCCAAAGAGAGACTGAACGGGTACATTCAGATCTCTTTATATTAATATGCACATTATATGTGATATATATTTATAGATTATCTATCTATCTATCCACTTACTTATCTGGTGATGCTCATCACTGAATCAGCCT
The DNA here is from genome assembly GCF_000151885.1 of Dipodomys ordii. NCBI lineage: Eukaryota > Metazoa > Chordata > Mammalia > Rodentia > Heteromyidae > Dipodomys > Dipodomys ordii. Next base: position 6,368,336 of record NW_012267320.1, on the reverse strand, counting down.
CACATGAAGGCAGACATTGGTTTCTCAATGCTTCTTAATCACTACAGTGATTAAGAAGTATTCTTTTACATTGTTGAAGAAAGAAACACACTGTCCAGTTCCTTCAGACCTATAACCCTGTATTATAAGTATACTGTTGCAAAATTTTAGCTCTTATATTCCATTATACATGAAGGAACACCAAGTAAAGGTCTCATGTTGAAGTACATATGTTCTCAGAAGGAGTGAGATACCTTATTATTTTTGGTTATCATTACCAGATAGGAAATCTGGTGTCAAGGATGTAGGAAGGGACGAGGTGGGATTGCAGGGAGGATGACAGAGTTTTACCTTAAAATCAAATCCCAAAATGATTCTATTAAGGATAACAGTAATAGTAAAGTTAACTTCCCATAGCATATATTTTAATGCCATAGGGATAGCAAAAACCAGGTTCAGGTTGGTTATTTATTCTTAGTAAATGTTGGTGAGAGTTGACCTTTATTTGGTTAATTAGATTGGAGGAATGTTAAGTTGAATAGCAGATAGACAGTCTTTCTTTAAAAAAATTAGTTGCCAAATTAAAAACATTAGAAAACTTTTCCTAAAATCTGGACTTTAGCTTTTTCCTGAATAAATGGAATATTTAACAAATGTATCCTCAAATTCCCGAATGTGTCCAATCGCCATGTGTAATTGAGCAGAAAGATCTTTAGAGAATTCAAACTTTTCCATGGCAATTCCACCAATTGCCATTGTCTTAATTGTTCTTTACAATAGCCTCAACCAATGAATGTCACAATGCCTGATCTCAAGCAGAGATCTAAGCATTTCAGTTTGTGACCCCTGCTTTATGTTGATGACCAGGCTACATATTTACTTACAAACAGCAACTGGAACAAAACTCAAAACAGGTAAATGAAATACGCTTTGGACCTTCAATTATTTAACTGGGCTATAATTATCATTCTTATTGGATTAGCGCAGTAGTTTAGATGGCCCCCTGATTTCTTTCCAAATACCCAAGATTCACTTGAGAATGGAGCAGATTGCTTTGATAACAGAACTTTATTCCATATAGTTTTTCTACGAAGTTGCAAGCAGGATGGGAAGATTTCTACATAAAGGAAATCAGAAATTGCCCCTTGACTGTAGACAAATATTTTAGTTATGCCTATGATTATCAAGCAAAATGATATTGCTGTATAGATATGCAATCCAACAGGCAATGATTTCTCCAGGGAGGGCAGTACTATAAAACCAAACAATAAGATTTTGTTAGTTTCATTGATTCAATCCTAACTTATTTCCTGTGCAAATTATAATTTATCCTTCCTATTTCCTTTGTTCTGACAGCTTTGCTTCCCCATTTACTGATATAGAATACTACTCTTTTATAAACAGTATTAGTTTTATCTAAATGTATAATGATTTTAAAAAATATTTTTCTAAAAATTGAGGAATTTAAGTCAGAAAAATGAGATATGCAGGAATGGAAGAAAAAACTGTGAAGAGGATTAATTGGGAAAATGCATTCTATAGCATATTTGTTTGGAGGCAAAATAGCAAAATCTACACCCTCTTAAATAGTGATATTGTGGGAGAACATAGAAAAATTAATAGATGAAAGTTTGTTAGCTTAAAGATCTGGGGATTTTCAGTACAAACCAGGCCTCCGATCTTAACAAGCATTTCTCTTATTAGGTGGCATAAAGTCATTGCAGGCTAAAGCCATTGCACACCGTCTCTCACTGGCCAACTCAGTCTTGGCTGAAGTCCGTTTCTCTTACCAATAGGTGTTCCCACTCCGTAACCTTTGGAGTCAATGAGGCCCCCGATCTGTGTGAGGTTGCAGTTTCTCTGTGTCACATACTCAATACTGGTAGACTCCATCAGTAGGGCGTAGTCGGTGGTGAGCACTCTTTGGATCCCCTCATCGCTGTTTTTGACGAGAGCAGTCTGCTGTCTACTGCTCATGAAAGCCCACATCTTCTCATACGTGGATATCTTCGATTTCTGCAGAAAGAAAAGCACATCCCCCCAGCAGAAACAGTGCTGAACAAAGTATGGCCTAAAGCTATTCAACATCCCAGTCACTCAAATTATACAGAAGGAAATTCTTTCTCCACAGGTGGGAGACTGAGATGGATGAAATAAGGACTTCAGTTTGGTGGCTGAGAAGAGCCAATTTGCCTGCAAAAAATCCTGCAGGGGCCCTGGGGCATCTATGGAGAAAATGGAGCCCTGGATAGATTGATGTAAGACATTGGTTCAAAGTCCTTTTCTTCCTTTCAGTTAAGGAAGATAAAACATTGGTATCAATAATAGCACTTGTTTAATGAACTGTGGTTGCTTCAGATCGAACCATGGTGGCCCACTGGGCTAAGGGGTAGCTAGCTCACTCCAGGGGCTACCCATTTAATGCCTTTCCCTTCAGTCAGTCAACTTTAGCAAGCATTGAGTTATCCCTTTTAATGGTGTAGTATGAATACCTGCCCCAGCCTTCCTTTGCTGGTCTAGCCTGGGATAAGTCATTCACAATCCCCACTGGTGAAAGCACTGTCATTTGAGGTTCCTTTTTCTAAAAATCTAAAATGCAAGTGTTCTTCTCAAGTTAATATTTGGATTAGAAATCTCTTTCCACATTTTATGCATTCAATTTTTCATTGCGATTGTTTAAATATTGAGGTTTTTTGTAGCTCATTTCAGACTGTGTTATAATTGTCTTGTTTCCTTTATTCAGCCCTTTAATAGATCCAATAATTAACTATATGTGTGATATATAATATATGCATCTATACATAGACATCATTATCTCATTTTCTTCTTTTCTTTGTCCGAATATACTGCCTACATTTCCATCTTGCTTAGATATGAGTTTCCCATCCTTTTGAATAGTGATCTATAATTAGGCAGTTTGCATTTTCCTCTGTAATTTCCATATTGTTCTGAGGTTTTTTTCCCTCTGAATTTGTCTTCATTTGCATCAATGCTTCCCTCCATTTATTTCAAAGATGAAAGTCATCACGGGAATTACTGATGCTTTTAAGGAAACTCTGGGTCTCACATATCTGTATTAGTACATTATGTATTCCGTCCTCCTTGACAAACATTGCCTTAAAACATTTGGGATGATAAACAAGAAAACAAGTACCTGTGGAATCAACTCTAGTGTTCTTAATTATGCACCAGAATTCCCAGGACTTCACTGGAATCCTAACTCTAAAAGACCCTGGCTAACACTGCAGGCATCAGGAGTCAGGAGAGGACAGATGGCTTTATTTTGGATTGTTAGGCATATGAAGAGTCTCCTGAGAAAGATCTTATGAGACAAATAACAATTCAATAAATAGTGCCTTATAGATATTGGTGTTTTATAGGCCCTATTCTGTTGTAAGGAGTCCCTTGGGAGTTCTCCTCAACCCAAGGGACATCTGCAGATTCAAGCTGTGTCTCTACAACACAGGCATGCTTTTGGATGTCAGGGTCCATGTTCCATTTGCCGTGTGATTTTAGCCGTGAAGAATCTGATAACGCTAAACTTAGAATCAAGAGCTCACCTGTACCTGTACTGGTGCATAGAGGTCCGTCTTTTCTTTCTTTCTTTTTTCTTTTTTTTTTTTTTGGCAGTAAAAGTACAGCTGGGAAAATTATTCCTTCATCAAGATACTACCTTCCGGGAAACTAATTTTCTTTGAAGTATGAAATTTTAAAGTTTTCAGAGACTTTAGAGATCAGCTCATTCAAACTGCCACTTTTATAGATGAGGTGCAGAGGGCTGAGAGACTTCAAAAACGACACCGAGCTAGTTAATATCTGAGATAACCTTGGACCTCAGGTCTCTCAATATCTAATTCAGTGCTGTTTCTGGTGGTCCATCATGATTTGCGGGAGGTGGGTGTCTATAGGGCCAAAATTATTTTGAAAGTGATTTTAACTTTACCCAATCTACATGTGAAAACGTAGTGCTCATTCACGGCTGACAGTATTCCCTGCGGCAGCCTGCTAATAGCTCTCAGAGACATGAAACACCAATATCTATCAGCCTCCCTATAAAAACGCCATAGAACAGATTTTGTCATATTTACATTTTAGTAAAAGGAATACCATAGATAGTTAGGAATCTGGATTTTTGTCAGTGGAAGTGAGGGACTAAAGAAGCAACTGTTCATTTCATTCATAGTCGGTGGATAAAGTCAGAAGTCCCTCAAGGCATGAATAGAAATGAAAGACGTGGAAGGAAGATAAGAATTAGTTCAAACTCTACCCAGAGGTTATTGAGTCCCTATTGGATGTGGTTGTCAAACGTTCTGTGATGCGGGCCTTTAGGACACACGTAGTATATAGCCTACTCCATGTCTGGCTCACCAGGTAAACAAACAGCAGTTGTCAAAATGGCCTGAACACAAGGAGCAGAGAATTGAGCCACTCACTGCCACCTCAATATTCAAGGCTTCTTAGATTTCTAATTTCTTTCTCAGTTATTTTTTTTTGTCGGCCGTGGGGCTTGAACTCTGGGCCTGGGCACTGTCCCTCAGCTCTTCAGCTCAAGGCGAGCGCTCTACCACTTGAGCTACAGCACCACTTCCTCAGTTATTTTTTTCTTATCACAGTTTGGCAACAAATTATGTCCTGAGCTATCACGTTTATCATGCCCTGTTTTGAGTTGCAAACAGAGTTCAGAGACTTAAACCCAACAGCATTCATTTCTTTCTTCTGTGAGTAGCTGGTGGCTCTGGTCTGGGTTCCCCAAGGAACTATAAGGGAAAGCTAATTATCCTTTGAAACAAAGATGGTAGAATCTTCCTTCTGTTTGAAAGCTGCTACTCGGTAGGGAGCATGGTAAGGTTGAAGGTACAGGGGCTGTTTTGCATTGCTTTGATTCCTTATTACTCTACCCCAATGATGATAAACACAATTGGAGACAGAAAGGAGCCACATGGCTTTCTTTCAAAGTTTGCTTGCTTCATTTGCAAAGTTTGCCTTTGCGGGGCATCAATATATTCCATATTTAGAATTATAGGCCACTTGAAATGCAAGAAAACTTAGTGGTCACAGGAAACGAAGTAGCTAAGGAATATATTAATTAATATTTGGAAACGTCTGTGGAAAGTTCAAGCACCTTGAGATAAAATAAATTTTCCACCATGGCACATCCACAAGGACTTTTATGTGGGAAACCCTCCAGCCCTGCTTCTTTCCATCTGAGTCCAGATCAGGCCCTGAAGTCAGGGATGGCACGTGGCATGCAGAAAGCCAGAGCTGGCTAGTAGAAAGGCCAGTCCAGGAGTGATGACTCTTTCGGTCATGCCCTGTTCCCTATGTTTATTTTTTTTATTAGATCTAAAGCAATATTTTGGGACTAAATTAGAAGCACTTTTTAATGGATTAAAAATAGATGGTAAAAAATGTTAAGAAACAAATTTTAACCATACCTAAACAGAGGATGATGTCTCACACAAATTGATGCTAAATATTCAAAGACCAAGATGACTCTTTGAATGACAGCCTGGGTCTTTCACAAGCCCAGCCGTCCTGCTAAATCATTCGATAATACGGAGTATATTTTTTTAAAAAATGGAAACAGTGATTGGCTGCCCTTTCTTGGAATGTGTCAAAAGTTAATTAGAGTATTTAGAATGTCTTCTGAGCTTCTTAACAATAAGTTGCTAAAATGGGAAAGGCCTCATTTATTAAATCTGAAATCTTCCAGGATTCCTTTTTTTTAAATCCCAAGAGTCATCATGTTCTGATGAACTCACGTTTAAACCTGATGGCAGGCTGTCTTGCAGACACTGATGAGACATGGTTGCCAAAGAATAAGCATTTTTCATCAGCAATTTTTGGAAAGGGAGACTTAAGGTCTCAGTGTCAATGATCATTATTTATTTCTCTCATTTCCTCTTGTAATGTATGCAAGTTAAACTTTGAGCAGTGATTTACAACATGTCTATAGACAGTGAAAAGCTGATTATTGAAAACAGGATAACAGTATTACACCAAACACTATTGAGAGTATTTGTATACATAATCCTCACAGTGATCATATACACCATTATCTCTTTTTTTTTAAATAGATGCAGAAGCAGAATCCTACGTGTAGAAATGATTAAAGCCAGGAATCAAGCTCAGCAATCTTATTCCAGAGTTTATTCTGCCAGGCAATAGGGATTGAGCTATTCATTTTAATACACAGACACAAACTTAGGGTGTAGGAATGTTTTAACAGGAGCAACAAATTTTCTTTGTTTGTTTTGGTGGTACTCATGATTGCTAAGCTAGCACTCTACCTCTTGAATCACACCTCTAGTCCTGTATTTCAATGGTAATTTCTGAGAAGCAGCCTCGCTTCCCTCCCAGGTGGCTTGAGCCTCATTCTGCCTACTTTAGGAGCCTTGTCATTTGTGGGAGGATAGGAACATGTCAATTTCCCACCAATGACATGGAATCTCTCTTATATTTCTGCCTGGGCTGCTCTGGAATTCGACCCTTCCAATGTCAGTCTCTCCCATAGTTTGGGATACCAGGAACACACCATTGTGCCTCACTATGAGTAAGAAAGAGTCTTAGAAGTTTTTCCCTCTCACATTTTCAGCTTCCCAAGTGGTTAGATTTACAAGTGTGAGCTACTTATATCCAGCTTGGAATTAACAAATTTTCAAAATAAATGACTACAGAAAGAGGATACATCATCTCTTGTGGCAAGAATTACTATAGTTCTTGTACTTAGGACATAATTTATGAAAACTATTTGCATGACTTTCAACAGCTTCTGTTTGTTTAGCCAAAACTTTAGAGACTGTTTTAGAATGTGGAACAGTTGGAATCTGAAAGTGTGAATATTGTCTATAGTTTTTCCTTTCCTTAGCAAGATTTTTCCCTTCTGTCTAGTTTCATTGTTTCCAGTTACAGGATTTCTGTGATGAGTTATATATAGACTGAGCAATTCTGGGATGTAGCACAGTTTTATAAGGTTTATAGAATCTCTATTTCATGGGACTTTTTCTCTAGTATTATATTTTATTGAAATAAACATTCATTATCACATTATTTCTCCAAAGAAGTTATAGGCTTTTATAGCAAAGATGTAGAATCTCATTGTTTGGTAGAATCAAATGGTTTCTAATTCTAATTTGGGTCAATATGCCTGAAATTTTAATTTTTTTTTTGTTTTTTTTTTTGGGTCCGGTCGTGGGGCCTGAACTCTGGGCCTGGGCGCTGTTCCTCAGCTCTTCAGCTCAAGGCTAGCGCTCTACCACTTGAGCCACAGCACCACTTCCGGCTTTTTCTGCTTATGTGGTGCTGAGGAATCGAACCCAGGGCCTCTTGCATGCAAGGCAAGCGCTCTACCACTGAGCCACCTTCCCAGCCCGAAATTTTAATATTTTGATCTATGTTTATACACACCTGTTTTTGCTTTTAAGTGTATACAGATACATACACACTAGGAATAAATTCTTGCTATTTGGTTTATGCTATTTTATCAAAAGTGATCTTACAGATGTGGCTAATATATATATGCATTTAAGCAACAAAAATCAAAACAATTACCACTGTATGTTTTCAATTTGATTTTTCTTTTGGGAGATCCTAATCTCAAAAATCTTACAAATTAACCAAAGATGTGGGATGACACTGATCAAGATGCATTGTACTCATAAATTTATAGGTTGGATTGGAACCTCTTTTTTTTTTTATTGGACGTGGGGCTTGAACTCTGGGCCTGATCGTTGTCCCTCAGCTCTTCAGCTCAAGGCTAGCACTCTACCACTTGAGCTACAGAGCCACTTCCCATTTTCTGGTGGTTTATTGGAGATAAGAGTTTCACAGACTTTGCTGCCCAGGTGACTTTGAACCGTGATCCTCAGATCTCAGCCTCCTGAGTAGCTAGGATTACAGGCGTAAGACACTGGCGCCCGGCACTGGAACTTCTTTTTATAACTACTTAAAGATAATAAAAAGAAACAAAAGACAAAAAGACAAAAAAGCTAATCAAAGACAGAAATACAGCTGTCAGAAGTCCAAACTCTGGAAACAGACACATCAAAAATAAGTGGTTGCCTTAGAGACAATTACTTCATCCAATGGACTATTAAATCTCATTTTTCATTAACTGATCATTTGCCATGGTTTTGACTTACTTTATCATATTGTTCAAAGGAGGATTATTGGAAGAAAGTATTTATGCCTATGAAGAGTTTGTCTTTCTAAAGTGTACAATATGAAATGTGTGTAATATGATCATTGTAGTTGATTACACTTTTGTCCTCAACTGCTAGAAAATTATGGCTTTTGCAGATTCTCCAACATCTAAAAAATGCACTGATTCCCCTTAGAAAATTCCTTGCTAAAATATTTTTTATGTTTTCTTCTGTAGAGAGTTTAAGAGTGGTCCATTCCATTCCAGGCAATATAGCAGGCTTTGAGAAAGGTTAACTTAAATTGACCTCACAGATTTCTTCCCAAACAAATCCATTTTTAACCTACAAAGACCAAACACTTTTGACACTGATGTTAAAATTAGTTGGCTCTCTCGAGCATGTGCTAATAGTTCTTATGTGAAAAGTCCCTTTTTAAGTGGAGAAGTTCTAGAAATTTCTTTCATCTCATGCGCCCTTAAATAATTATTTCTGCCTGAAATCTGTCTTCTCATAATAGCTGTCTGCTTCAGTTCTCCTGGTTCAGTGCTTAGTAACTTCCCTAAAATGTCTTTTGGTTGCTGACGGTATCTAACCACTCACTGGAAAAAAGATGATAAAGGTTAGAGAGTCCCTTATTCCCACAGCCGGTCCAGAGTCCCTGGACCATGAAAGCCAGAAATGACAAGTCTGTTATGATTTTTTTAAACCTATTTTATCCAAGTCATTTTATACTGAATCATGATCTAATCTGTGTAATCCTCTGGCTTGAGGCTAGGAGGATAGTGATTTGTTACAAGGCAAGATTCTACTGAGAAGTATTTCTCACATGAGTATTTCATTGCCATTGTGGCTCATAAGACATTCTCAGGTCCACACGGCTTCTCGCCCACAAAACTGAGGATGATACTTCGCCTTCCGTGTACTAGGTATGCAAGCCCCTTTTCTCCCTATTGCTATCCAAATCTTCAAACCTCACAGATCCGTACCTCTGATCCTCTTCTCTCTTAACACTGCCAACTTTGGGGACGCCATGTTGGAGATCTTGCAAAAATATCAATTGAGCTGAGTGAAATGGAACTGCCTTGCTTTGCCTCTCAGCTGAATCCTAAGGGCAGCCTTGCCATCTGCTGTCTCCCTGCCGTCTGGGACATGGTTCTTCTGCAGATGCAATGTATGTGCTCAGGAAATGGTCCCAAGGATTTGGGTCTATGATTGATCAAGTCTTTGAATTCCTTTCAGAGCTTGAGTCCTGGCATTGCTTTTGAACTTTCTGTCCAATAGCCAGAGGCATACAGTTCAGAGACTATTGGCAGCAAAGAAACTGAGTAAAGAATAGAATATTTTTAAATCTAGAGGGATTGAAAGAATAGAGCTTGCATTGAGGGCTAAGGCTCGATAATAAGGATGGTTGTATTGGTGATTATTATAGAATATCTAGCTTTTAAAATGGATTACCATTTGCTAAGCAGTAGTGTAAGTTTATTACCTCTGTTAAATCATTTGATCCTTAAAATGACCTTATGAGTTAGATATTAGCCTCAATTTACAGATAGAGAAATCAAGGTCTTGAGAGTTTAGATCACTGGCAAAGGTCTACCTAGCTAATTTCATTAGGTTAATAAAATTACAGCAGAGAGAAAGAACAGGTTTCCTGCTTTCTATGAAAAATAGGGAAAAACAGAAGCTTCTTATTGCCTCATCGATGGAAGAAAAATATGTAATGCATTACTATTGCTGTAGAGTCTTTCTGGATATGATATAGAGAAACAGATCACATAGATCCTCAGGAAGCTGCAACCAAGCTGTGTGCATAAACTTGAACATGAAAGAACTGCTCTTTGCTTTTTTTCCTCCTCGTTTGCCAGCGATGGTCCCCTCAGTGCTGATAGGGCAGGGAAAGCCTTGATTGTTCTGACTGTGAAACACTGGGAAGAACCAAGTGATTCACCAGCGGAGGAGAGGGAAACTGATAAAACTGAGTGGATTGCTAATGCATTTTATCCCAAGCAGTATCAAGAGTATATTGAAAATTTCTCTTAAGTAAAACCTGTTGAAATTCCAAATGATAAATATTTGACTTACAGGATCTATTAACTATTGGAAACCTTGAAAAGGAGACAAAAATATTAATGATCCCCTGATGTCCAAAGGATATTTTAAAAATGTCTCCAACTGTACCTGGTTTGTGATTAAAATATTATTAAAATGCCCTATTTTTCTCTAATCCTGCCCTACCAATTGTCTTTATGGTAAATGACACTCTTTAAAAAAATAGGCCATAATATTGCCCATGATGTTTAAATCTTTAAGATTCAGAGTGCACATGAGCTTATGAACATGGAGTGAATCACACATAGCATTGGTTGAATTGACCTTGACACCAAACATAGTTCTTCTGATATTTGTGGGCAACATCAGTGAGAATATCCAAATGTTCACTGAGAAGGTACAACTTGTGGATTATTGCTTATGTGTCAATTCAGTTTCTTGTGCAGAAATACAGTCTGTGATGATCAGTGTGATTGGTTCCCATAAAAATAATGAAGAAAAACTGGGCAACCAACTCTTGCCTCAAAAATGCATTTTCCTACTTCCAGATCCTTGTGCCCTGACTTAAATTGAGATAGTAGATAGTGGAAACTTTTCAAAACAGGAGTGTTTGTAAAATCTAACACACACACACGCACACACACAGGCACACACACGTGTGTGCGTGTGTGTGTTTGCATTGAGAATTCAATATCCATATTCTGAAATCTGAGCTGTCATTCATTCTGTTTGCAAGGATGCAAAAGTTCATGAGAAAAATTCAGTGGATTCTGAGTGAAAATCTAGTGAGCAACTTGTAGCCTCACTTTTCCAGGAGATATTTCGCTCGGAACATCACTTGTGGTGTCCAGGGCCAACATAACCGATCAGTGTATTTTGTTTGATTATGGATTTTGATAATATCTGAGCACTCTATACCTGCTTGTTCTGTGGTTGCAAAGCTGATTTAAAGCCAACTTGAAAGTAAAGGGACAGGTTGCTACCCTTGGCAAGATGCCAAAGGGATGTTTTTATTCTGGGAACAAGAGGTACTCATTATACCATATATGTCAAGAAAATGTTTCTTATTAGAAGTGTCTTCATGATTGAGTGAAAATAGGACCCATCTAGGCAGATGGTGTGTGCTCCAACAATTGGTCAAAGTGCTAGGTTAGACTGTGCATAGACTTTGGCTATAGCCAAAGCAAGTGGTTGTTTCTATGAGAGAGAAGGGGAAGGGATGCCAGGTTGGCACAGTAAGTCACCAGTGTGGAGGGCTGAGCCAGGTGGGGACCCTTGTTCCGTAACTGCTGTCACTCAGTGACTTAATTCTGAGGACGGATCTACCCTAAGAACTAAAAGGCTGGAATGCTTTTTTCCCTTGTGGAATAATCCCGCTTAAGAACGCAGAGTGTGTATCCATCCCTCTGAAGCTTTCTGACAGCTTGCCACCCTCCGGGGAAAAATGAAATCGGATTTAGTCCTTGTCCTCCTTCTGCAAAGAAATTCCTTCTTGATAAATAGTGTTGCTGGGCCACAAGCTAACCTGTAACTAGGAACGCAGCAACAGTTTTCTTCCTGTGTGGGCTTCTATATCTATCCACCACTCTCCTGCTCTCCCTCTCTCTCTCTCTCATGCACATACCACACACACACACACTTCATTCTTACATTTATTATTTAATTGGAAAAAATGCTTTCTGAGTCTCTACTATGTACCAGGCACTCTTTTACGTTCTGATGGAGTAATAGAAACCTAAGCAAAGCAAACCAGGTCCCTCCCTTCAAAGTGAGAACTTCCTGGAATTCTCTGAAGTTTGACTGGATCATGACTCTTCCATTATTAACTACTTCCATTGTTAAGCCACTGTCTTGATGGCTCTCCCTCCTCATCATATAAAGGGATAAGAGCACTTACCTCAATTGGCCTTGACAGAGACAGAGTGAGACAGTCAATACAAAACACTCACACACTGAGTGTGAGGCTCAAGGTTAGCACTCTGTGCTGATACCGTGTTTGTTGACGCAAAGGTGTCACTTACACTGTGTTCTTTCTTCTTCTAGAAGTGCATGGTCCACACACATGTTATTGTAGCTACCTCAGAGGGCTGCCATGAAAAATAAAAACCAGGCTTTGCACATCAGAGTCACCTGAGCAAAGCCATATCGAAATGAGGCCAAGGAACACGTAGATCTCTTGGGATATGTCTGTCATTTGTCACAAAATAAAAAGGCAAACAAATAACAGCAACAACAAAAACACCTACAACACTTAACTGCCTCTTTCTTATCTGCACTGGAAACTCACATGGAAAAGGCCATAGAATCTCTTCTGCTCATTTTGCTAGTAGCCCATTTCCCAATGCTTTAAAATTCTTTGATCTTGGTGAATGGGGTAATCATTCTGGACTTTGTATTTCAGATGTATTGTATTCTGCATGGACAATGTCTTTGTATCTTGTGTGCCTGGCAAGTGACTCCCCTGGTTTTTGCTAAGAACTGTGATGAATGTCTAGCACAGGGAAACTGATATCCCCGTACAGTACTATACTGTCAGAACCTTGGAAAGCCATATATTTATATATTATTATTTTCCTTTAAAATATTCCCATCTTGGGAAGAAAACAATCACTGTGATTTATACAAAACCTAATGTATAGGTATTTACTTTTAAAATAAAAAGAAAGCTTAGAACTATCTTTCTTTTTTAAAAGAAAGGAACTAGTTTTTAATTTACCAGAGAAATATATCTTTTCACATTAGCCTGACTTTGGATAAAACTCTACGGTTTATTCTACAGTGTATACTACAGTTTATTTTAACTGCAAGTGTCTTTCTAATTTATAACTATTATAATATTGTGCTATTATATTGTGAAAATTTTGCTACACAGGTAATGCCTGCTTATGAACTAATACTTTCATACAGAAAATGTTCACTTCTTTGTTAGCCCCCCTCTCCTTAAGTTTTGCTTCTAGATTAGTAATTTTCAGAAGTAAAAATAGTTCATTTGATCCTGGGCTGTCAGACTCATTTTTGATAATCTGAGTTTGAAGACTTTACATAGGCATTTTTAGGTTGTTTTGGTTAAAATTTTATTTTCTTTTTTCTCACAACATATTTAACTTCATCAATTTTTTTAAAGAAGGCACTAGCTCCTTATTGATAAGGGACCAAATATGTGATTATGAACAGGTAATTTAGCTTTCAAGTTTGTATCCTAATCTCCTGTAAAGTGAAGGGCTAAGCTTCATAATTCCTGATTTTTTGGGCCTATTAACTACATTTATTTTTCATGAAAATTATGGTAATAAAAGTTACTAGAGATTTTTCCATAAGTAAATCAGGTTAATCATTCTGGTTAAGCAATAACAAAGAAATTACCTGACCTTAAACATGTCATTTTATATGCATTTGATTTTTAAAACTAATCTGACTATAAGGAAATTCTTTTTTGGAGCCTCATATATCACTCACAGCTACTGGAATGCTCCAATCATGGCTAGGAGCATTGGTTTTATGATATATTAGAACAGAGTTCCTGGGGAGTTTTGTGTTAAATTCTCCAAGTTCCAATATTAACATACCCCTCCCCCCATCTTCTTCTGTCTCTTCAAGAACAGAGCAGAAATAACAAAATAAAGTCATTTAAGTATCTTAGTGGTCAGAAATCTTCATTTCGTGGGTTCTATAAAAGAGATTCATAAACAGATTGTTCGATTGTATTCAGAAAGCAGCATTGTTTTTCTAGTGGAAGGCTGGAGAGGAGTTGGAGGGTAATCTGTCTATCTAGACATGGACGATGGGAAAGATGCCAGAAGAAAGCTTTGATCTGAAGGCTCAGGCCTTCTCTATAATGGGTTAGGCCATTATCTATTTCATTTCATCAAAAATGATCAAATTCTTTTCATTTAGCTTTCATCCAAAGGCTCTTACTTTTCCCTCTGTACCCTAGAAGACGATAACCCCTGAGAACATTTCCTCAGGTTCTTACCTTGAAGAAGGTCATTGTCGATCCATCTCTGACTGCCCCGTATTCTATCTTGGTTTGCTTGGCGAGATCATCTGCAGAGTCTATGGGAGATTCCATCCTCTCTACTGTCAAGAAGGCAGCAAGATTGGCAGTGTAGGATGAAATGATGATTAAGGTGAAAAACCACCATATTCCTCCAACTATTCTGGTTGAAAGAGCTTTGGGCATCAGCTCTGATCCTGTGATGGCATTATCAGATTACAGGTGTCAAACAGAGTCAGAAAAAAGAGGAGATGCACACTGGAATGCTATTCTAGGCAGATAAACCCAGCAAGGACTTACTAGCTCATAGGAGAATGAAATCAAAGTATGTTCTAGAAATGGAGCAAATGTAAAGGATTCTATTTAAAAAATCATTCCATCATTACCTTCGTTTACAATGTCATTGATCAATTATTGATGGCATTACATTTCCTTTCATTCTGAGGTATTTTGTCTAAAACTTAGTGGGTTAAAAATGAAAAGTTAATCCTAAGAAAGTCTTCTGTTCTTCTTTCTTTTTGTTATTGTTTAAGATTGTGAAGTGAAGTGCTCTACGTCTTTGGGTAGCTATGAAAAGTTTTAAAATGCCAACTTCCTTTTCATTTTTATTTAAACTGAAAGCACTGAGAAACTTCAAAAGACTACCCTATGAGGTCATTTATTACGTGTACTCTAATGCAATACTGTGAGTTTTTGCCAGTAGAATAAAAAATACAGACATGACATACATGACAGTGGTCTTAATGTTACTTTGAAAGTCCTAATTCTTTTTCTTTTTCCTGCTATCATCATCATCATCATCATCGTCATCATCATCATCATCATCATCACCATCATTTGATTTCTGAAGCATGGTCTCACTACATAGTCCAGCTGGTCTACAGCATGTCATCCTCATGCATTTGTCTTCTAAGTGCTAAGATTCAAGTCACATGCCACCTCATGACTCACAATTTTTTTTTCTAATTTAGAGTCTTATTTGGCTAAAATAGAATATATTCTTGAAAAGCATAATTTTGTCTTCACATAAATAGTATTTCTTAATAATCATACTTTAAAAACTAATTATTTCTCAGGTAGAGAGATTTCCTTCATGGTAGAAATGTATTTTGGATGTCACTCAGATGTTTCATGGTTACTTTTTTTTTGTCGGTTGTGGGGCTTGAACTCTGGGTCTGAGCGCTGTCCCTCAGTTCTTTTACTCAAGGTGAGTGCTCTACCACTTGAGCCATAGTGCCACTTCTGGTTTTCTTGTGGTTAATTGGAGATAAGAGTCTCACAGACTTTCCTGCCCAGGTTGGCTTTGAACTGCGATCCTCATGTATCAGCCTCCTAGCTAGGATTACAGTCATGAGCCACTGGCGCCTGGCATATGGTTACCTTTAAAAGGCAACATAGATGTGCTTAATATATTCACCAAGCAAACCCTTTTTCAGAGAAAAGGCATAGGAATGAAGTTTACTTCCACAAAGGACAATGAAAATGATCTAAGGTGTGGCTCAAGTGATAGAGTGCTAGCCTTGAGCACGAAGTGGCTCAGGGACAGCACCCAGGCCCAGAGTTCAAGCCCCAGGACTGGCAAAATAAAAATAATAATTGGAGTTTTCCAATCTGTGTATCAAGAAATTTATGTTCAGCTTAATCCACAACTGCACAGACACATTGCTCAAGAAATAAGAACAGCTTAAGGCTAGTGATAAGCAGATGAGGTTGACTGGTTTTCTGGATGTTGAATATACAGATATAGTCTTCTAAATGCTGGTAGGTATCTTTATGCTTTCCTTTAAAAAAATAAGGTAAATGGTTTGACTGTAGTTTATATTTCCTACTTATATTTGTTTGAATTTGGATGGGTTATATTACACAAATTTATAATAGTTTCCATTAAATCACCTTTGTGAATTAGTGGAATAATTCGTTACTCTTGTTTTTAATCTTGTAATTTAATGGGATTTATATGCCTGGAGAGTGTGTGTGTATGTGTGTGTGTGTGTGTGTTTAAAACCCAAGGTTGTTTCAAATCTTTGTACTTAATTAATCTAGTGGCCTTGTGGAAATGTGATATTATTTTACATCTTTAATTGGTTATCATTAAAATGTGATTTATTTCATAAAATAGCCAGTGGGGTGTATATGGGGGAACCAGTTAATAGCTTATTTGCAGATTCTATTCTTTAAATTATCTTTATGGTATTTTGTTACATTTGTAAGAAGAAAAAGATTTCATTTTATTTGTATATGTTCATAATTATGTATTATGTTCATATATATGGTAGTAAAACGGGACAGATGGGTGATCAACTATTGACACATAAGTATATAGATTCACATTTCCCCAATTTAAAATAAATGCTTATGTTTTTAGATGAAATGTTCTTGCAAATGTGGAAAAAAACTGAAAATTACTGAAATTACATTTTAAATGCTCTGTAGATGGCACCTAATTTCTCCATGTTTCTTTGTGTTGTTTAAAATTTTTTCATGCAATTCTGTGAATTCTCTGATTCTCAGTGTTAAATGAGAGATTTAGAGGAGATGGTTTGTGTTAACTTCAGAACTCTAGATGACGAAGTCACGAGAGCAATAAGAGCAGAGCCAGACACCATTGGAAAATATTCAGGGTGAGACCCAATACTTGCTGAAGTCACTTTAGTGCCTTTTAACGGCAGACATGACAGCCAATCCTGATCCAGACTTTGCTCACGCTCTGTAGAAAAGAGAAAGTCTGATCATCACATTCAGAAAGAAATGAAACAAACTGGTTTTCCAATTGAGAACAACAGCAAGATTCTGCAAACGTAAGAGAGCCCACAGAACACAGCCAACCTGGTTCAAAATGCATGTGCCAAGGACGCAGGGACATATTATCACACTACCACAAGTTTGTACATATGGAAACATTTGCTGCACCTGACAAATGCTTGCAAATATCTTGTAAGACAAGCAGAGTCTGGTTGGGGTTGACTGTCATGTACCCAAGGTAGTGGTAACTAGCAGACACTGCTTCTCACAGTTTGCTGTGGATGATGGTAAACTCCAGAGAGAATATGGAAGAGAAGTTCTGCAACTGGGGTCACTAATGTGACAGAAGGGCCACAACCCACCTAGGTTGTTGTATGAATCCTGGGTGGATCTATTTCTATTCTAATGGCTGAAGAAGGAAAGCTACAGAGAATGGAAGACGTCTTCTTCTTTGCTCACAGAATAAATACTCTAAACATGAAATATACTGGTAAAACAAGATACATTTTCTTGCAGGATTTATAATTCTCTGCTTTGCTCTGAATTAAAGGCCAGTGATTTCCAGAAAACCTCATGGTATCTATGCCTCATCAGCAGTGTCTACATAAATTATGTCCCATTGCATAATGGAAGGATTTGCCCACTTTCTGTAATTATTTGGTATTTCTGCACCACAGATTCCTAGCTCTTCCTTCCTCTCAATCCCTCCTCTTCCCTTTCCTCCTCTCCCCTTTTCTTCCTCTCTTCCCATCCTCTCCACTATCATTTTCTGTCTCCCTCTGTACCCCTTCTTATTACAGACATAGAACATTCATGTTGAAATTGGTATAATAACTCTATAAAGAGAAGGCTTCGGTTCATTTCCAAGTAACAAATACCTTTCATGTACATTCTAGTTGGATTTTCTCTTGCCAAGTGTTTTTTTCCATCTTGTTGTCAGATGAGAAGATACTCTAAAAAAGCAGCATCTGTGACTTACAATTTTCTTACATTAATGTGCTTAATCTTGGAAGTATTTCTTAGCCCATATGCCTGGAATCAAAACTGAAGAAGCTCCAGAAGAAATAGCTTTCTTCAGATGGTTAAAACAACTTCTCCCTTCTCCCTCAACACATTTTTTTAAAAAAATCCTCCAAATCATAAGGAAAAAAACATAAAACACATTGTATTTGTCTGGCTTGGATTTGATTTCCCTAACCCCGACAGTTTACTGTTGCTATGGCTACCGATTGAGGGAGGTTGTAAAAAGTTACTGGGAGGCTAACATGAATCTCAGTAGGTTTTGTCAGAGTGGTAATTAGGTAGAAGTTCTAGGTATGTTGGCAACTGGAGGCATCTAAGTGAATGCAATCCTCCCAGGATTTAAATCCCACTTATTGCCAACCTCTGACTTTACAGAGTTACAGATAAAAGGGAAAAGATGGAAAGGTCCATCTATGCAAGTTGATCAACAGTTTCGTAGGTAATTGATACTTTGCACCTGACAAGGAAACTCTGTTCATTCCTAGACAGAAAGATTATTTGAGATACATAATGAGGGAGTTCTAGCTAGGACACATTTTTGTCTTTGCTTCAGAACTGCAAAATTGGGTCAGTTGCAGTTGCTTTCAACTGCATGGGTCTTCAGCCTACCCCCTAGCTGCATGGTGGAGTTTACCAGCACGAAAGCCTGTCAGCAGACTGTGGGATGCATGTGACAAAGAAGGGTGACCGAAGTACCTTGCTGCATGAGAGCTCCAACTCCAAACCAGAAACTGTTTAGTAAAGTAAAATTGTTTTCCACCACATCGGAGTCAGGGTTGCACGGGTGGGGGTTATACCACTCGTAGGGTGTAAACCTGTGGTAGTTAATAGAAACAGTCGGTAAGTATCAGGTAAATACGTGGGGTGCCAGAAAAGCCTGCTGAGCAGTAAAGAAAGCCCAACCAGTTAAAGATGAAACTATTAAACCAAAGAGAATGGGCCAGACGCATGAACTTAGAAACGTTTGGTGAGAAAAGTGCCCAAGAATCTGGAGTTAGCATTTACCAGGGTTCTTATTTCTGAGTCGAGACCTTGGTTGGCTAAAATTGTCCTCCTCAAATCTCTGGTGACTGAATTCTTCCGTCTTCATTCATTTCCATTTTACTCTACAACAGCTGGACTGTAAAGAAAGGATCCTTCAACCCAAGTGCTTACTAAGCGGTGATGAGAAGAACACAGTTGTTGTGCAGTAACTGCGAAGAACGGTTGCTAAATCCCCATGGGAAACTCAAAGAAGAGGGTGATTTCCTTTCAATGGAGTTCTATAGTTTTCTATGGGCAGATGTTTAGAAGGGGTTTAAGGACGTTGTGGTTATATAATGCATCAAAAAAGCTTCAACATAAGAACAACATATAAAAAAAGAGAAGGGCTGGGTTTGGGATATGCTAGATATTTCTTTTGGTAGTACTAAGATTTGAACTCAGGGTACAATACTTACTAGGTAGGTACTGTACCACGTCTCTTTTTATTTTATTTTTGGAGGCCAGTCTTGGGGCTTGAACTCAGGAGCTGGGTGCTGTCCTTCCACTTTTGTGTTCAAGGCTAGTGCTCAACCACTTTGAGCCACAGCACTATTTCCCGCTTTTTGGTAGTTAATTGGAGATATGTGTCATGGGAACTGGGCGCCAATGACTCACACCTGTAATCTTAGCTACTCAGGAGGCTGAGATCTGTGGATCACAGTTCAAAGCCATCCCTGGCAGAAACATCTGTGAGACTTCTCTCAAATAAAAACTACCCAGAAAGGGCTGGAAGTGGCATGTGGCTCAAGTGGTAGAATACTAGCCTGAAGCAAAAGAAGCTCAGGGAGAATACCCATGCCCTGAGTTCAAGTTCTAGGACTGGCACTGAAGCAGAATAACAATAACAAAAACAACAACAAAAAAGAGTCTCACAGACTTTCCTGCCTGGGCTGGCTTTGATCCGTGATCCTCAGATCTCAGCCTCCTGAGTAGCTAGGATTACAGGAGTGAACCACGGATGCGCAGTTCCCTCATCCTTTTTTTTTTTTTTCCTAAGGATTTTTTTCCAATAGGTTTTTGATCCTGCCCTGTGTGGGCCATGATCTTCCTACTTACACTTTGTGCGTAATTGGAAGGATAAATACATATCCCCATGCCTATACCACCACACCTAACTTTTATTTGTTGAGATTGCTATCTCATGAACTTTTAGCTAAGGTTAACCTCAAAAAGTGATCCTTCTAAACTCCACCTCCTAAGTAGCTAGGATTTCAAGCATGAGCCACTGGGTCCAGATTGCGATAGATACTTCTATTATGATATAAAGAAACACAAATCACAATCTTTCAATGCTGAGACAAAGTTTTCAGTTAGAAGAATCATAGCTCAGGCCAAGGAATACATTAATATTAACTGCATAGCATGGCTTGCTGGAAGATTCTAAGCTCATAATTTCCTTTTGATTTGTTTTTAATTGAATTGTTTTGAGAACTATGGCCTGTCAGTTGCTTAATCACCAACCCTTGGTAGGTGGGAAGTGCTTTCTACAGCATTTTCAGAGCTGTATTGGAAGGTGGTGAGCTACAGGCAGGGAATTTTTCTGGAAAGATAATTAGTAGTTGAGGAAGTGTAAGTGAACAATTTAACTCATTCTCTTGGGCTGTAGTTTCCTCTTATTTGTAAAAGAAATAAAAAGGAATCTAGGTATCTCCATGGGGTAGTATTTTAAATAAAAAAATCTGGAGAACTGAATACAAATTTAGTTCTTTATTTTCTAAGCACCTTTCTGACCTCGGTAGCCCCTAGGAAGAGGTCTTCGCTCTGTGGTTATTTTCTCAAGGGCTACCTTGCTAAGACATGCTTATTTTTCTAAAAAGGATATTATCAGATGCTCAGCAGTGTGATTGGGAAATGATTTAAAATGCAATAATTCTTAGCACTAGCAGCTTTGCCATTTGCCAGTGGGTCCTCTTAATGCAAGCAGGAGTGTTAGAGGAATGTTAAAATACCATCAGGCCGATGAGAACATACAGGATGTTCTCCAAGCCATAAGGTTCAGGCAGTAAACAATAGCAGCTTGCTGACACATCAGGGAGAGCTGGGCCTAAGGTGAATATATTAACTAGAGAAAGAAAAAAAAGCAGGACACACTGTGAATCATGTACGAGGAACCGGGCAGAGAGATCCTCTTAATGAAAAAGCATTCTCTAAGCTGCTGGACACAGTCCAAAAGAGTTTCAGAGGGACTAAAGCAACAGCCTGGAAGATTATAGCAACCATATTGGTATCCAATTGGGCAGAAGCCAGTCTACCCAGCTGCAGGGTAGACTATGGTGGTTCAGTAAAGGTTATGGAGATAGCTTAAGTTGACATTGTCTTTCCAATATGTTTTAATGACCAGTTCAACAATATAATTAAGTTTTGAATTTACAAACTCTTATAACTCTAGTCGTTTGTTGAGCTGGAGGAATGAACACCAATATTAATGAACCTAATAATTGAAATGGCATGTTCATTAAAGATGCTGTTACTTAAACAGTATCATTGTCACTGGTACAATAATTTGAAAATAGGAATTGCAATACATTAAGAGGCTTGTGCATCCCACAAAAGAGTTTCAAATAGAGCAGAAAACCTAGCAACCACCAGCTCTTCTGATATTGGCCATTTATCTCCCTTTCCACCCTACACATGGGCTCTGAGCCATGAACACCACTTTGGAATTCTGCTTTTATTTTTAATTTGGTATCCTTTTGTTTTTTTAGTATTTTATACTTTGCACTTGTAAGTGAGCAATTGATTAAATTGTTTGTTGGGGCGGGGAGAAGGGAGCTTTCTAAACATTAGTGTGATTCTGCCTGCTCTATAGACATATTTTAGATTCTTCCTCTCTCAGATTCCAAATGACTTGGAGGAACATATAGACCAAGAAACAATGTTTGCTGTGTATCACTGCCTTTTATGATATAAAAGACCCACCTGTCACCTGTAAGTAGATATTTAAGCTCAAAATTCCACTGCCTATCTAAATATAGCCAGAATGACAGTATGTCAGCATCAAGAGGTCTTAAAATAGGATTGTGTCAATGACAATCTCCAACTGCATCCTCTAATGATTCATGATGACTTTTTTAGAGAAAGGTGATAGAGAAATGTACCAATGTGCTTTGACTGTTACAATTACCGTTAGAAGAGTATTAGAAGAATGTTAGAATAGTAATCTTATGTTGAAATATGGAAGTTCATAAAATGATAGGAACCATGCGAGCTTAGACTTGAAGGGAAGATTTAAAATTATGCTCACACTGAAGTTCTCTCTTATGGATGATATGAGTATTCGGCTGCACTAAGAAGTTGAGGATGAGTCATTTTTTAAATGGAGAAAGTCTGTTTGCTCTTGGAATATCACCAGTGAGTTTGTATTATGTATCTTTGGAATCCATTTTTAAGGGCTTCATTTTTCTCATAAATATACATATACATATACTTATACATATATATATATATATATGTATATATATATATATATATATATATTTCCAAATGCTAACCTATTGCTGTTCAGTTTTAGGAAGAAAAGCACAAACCATACAGTGTAAACATACATGCATAGTATCTGAGTCTTTAGTCTATTTAGCTTATGTGTTTAACTGGGATTAATATGCCAGTTATATTCCTTGTGGTTAAATACATTTTCAAGACATGAAAGATGTCTTCCTCAGATCTTAAACACTGACATGTAAATGTATTACAAGTCACAATGACTGAAATTTTTACCTTCATGACTATAACTTTTCCTTTTGATATCTACAACTTTATGAATTGAATTCCATTCAGCTAATGACAAATGCCTCTATCCAATGAGAACATTAGGTTTAAAGGCTGTGCTGGGTTTTATTTTTCCCCTTTAAAAGAACATAAAATGCAATACACCATGACATAAATTCCACGTCTCTCTAGAGCTAAACATTATTAGATTAACTGTTTTTCATTTACATTTCCCACTTACATTTAATGGTTTAAATTTGAGTGTAAACCATTAAAATAGCAACCAACACAATTTTGTATCTTAGCTTCTTGGTATGGAATGACTGAGCTCATGGTCTCAAATGACAATGATAGGAAATACAGAATTTGAGGGAATATCACCCAAAATGCATTTCATAGTCTTATTAAGTAGGAGCATGGATGGTCTCAAAGGTGTAGAGACATTGTTAAGTGTTCAGCTGCCGCAAGCAAGTGAAAGGAGGTGAAGGGTAAAATCAAGGAGAATAAGCAAAACACAGAAGGGCTGGTTTACAAATGATACATTCTGCAAGTAGGAATGTTGAGTGGATGGCATTGATGGGGAGATGTGTGAAGTCAGAAATATAAATAAGAGGACGAGTCCCTGAGAGCTTATGGAAGAATGAAAAAAACAGACAAAATGAAGAAGGCAAAAATACTGGATGTTACCTTCTCCTGACCTAGTCTGTTGACAAAACAATGTTACTTAGACTCACAATTAGGGTCAAGTGTAAAAGGGTCCCTTGTGGTTGGGCTCTGAGGACTTCTAGATGCCACTGACATGTGTTATTTATTTTTCTCCTAGTAGCTCTGGTCAACTTCATGGCAATAAGTCACTCACTTGCTCATCAACAGTCTTGGCTGCTCTACTTCTTAGAATCCCTAACTATATAGAACTCCTCACTTTCTTACTGTCCTCTGTCACCTGGCTAATGCCAGACAGAGGAATAAAACAAGTCAGTTCAAGAACTAGTGGTCAATTATTACATGGTCCTTCCAGGGAAATATTTATTTAAACTCAATTTCAGAGTCATAATGACAAATTCATCTCCAAAGCTTATTTTCACTTTTTTTTCTTTACTTGCAAGGCAATACATTCATTGTTTTGAACATGGTTTCTTAACTTTAATATTATTGACCTTTTGGAACTGATAATCCTTTGTGTGTGTGTGTGTGTGTGTGTGTGTGTGTGTGAGAGAGAGAGAGAGAGAGAGAGAGAGACAGAGAGAGAGACAGAGAGAGAGACAGAGAGACAGAGAGAATCTGTATAGCTGCCTTGAATACTGTAGGATGTCTAGCAGTACTCTGTATACTGTATCCATTTACTCTATATACTGTATCCATTTACTCTGTATACTGTATCCATTTAATATGAATTGCAATTTTTGTCTCTAGTCTTAACAACCAAAAAATGTCTTCAGACATTGCCAAAGGTCCCCTAAAGGGAAAAGAAAATCTCTCTTGGTTGCTTGGTTGTGAATTACTCACTTAAAATATCAAAGGATAATATCATCGTATAGACTATCAATAATCTAGTTTTTAAAGTAAGGTGTATAGAAAGAGGGTTTTGATCATTACTTAAAAGCATGAAACCTGAGAAGTGATAATGGCATGTACTACAAGGTGGAGATAACGTCAGCATTTTCTCTTTATATTGAATGAATACCCACATTTGAGAGCACGCATTTACTCAGTGTGACTGCGCCTGCCCTTGTAGATAGTTTATACTTCCCCAGCTTGGGTTATCTTTCCCAGTTTTTTTTTATAATTACACCAGGAAAAGAGTTACCTGGCATTAATCAAAACCAGACAGTGGACAATGACAGAGAGCTAGCATGAAGAAATATTTCTCTTAGAAACTCCTGGAGGGAAAACAAAAATTGATTAGGGAAAAAGTTCATTAAGTTTTGTTGAAAGGTGAAAAAATTGAAAACAGACAGGTGACATACAAAGACAATTAAAAAAAGTCATGTTTTGTCTAGGGATATCAAATATTTAAACCAATAGGTAAAACACCTATTTAAAATTAAACATCAAAGGTATTTAGAAAATACATGATTTACTGAGTGGCATAAAAATCCCTGGAAGATCTATGTATAGCAGAAGAGTGAAATAAAGAGTTAAATCTCAAAAATAAAACCTACATCAAATCACCTTAATGGTAGTATAAAGATTTCATACCTCTACTCTCTACATGAAGTAATCTTAATTTTCAGTGTTATTTTAAAATCCTCTTTCTATTGAATTTTCAAATTATTATTGTTTTACTCCTGGGGGATTCCCCAATCACTTTATTCTAGTGTTTTTTATTTGCTATAATAACTTCTAGCTAACTTTGTTTTTTTAAAATTTTTTAATTAATCCATATACCCCAGGAGTTCAAATAGCTTGATATAATCTTGCTCTCCTTAATGAAACATTTTAAATGTATTAGTTGAGTCATTGCTTTTATTATATTACCATTCATGGAAAATGAATAAATAACCTTTTTATGTGGCTTGAAATACTGATAAAATCAAAGTGAAAAAAACCCTTTTGTCTTTTAAAAAGTATATTTGTGAATAATTAAAAGGTATTTGTTTAGAAAGTGACTTTTCCATAGAAAGTAGATAAGAAGAGAGCAGTAAGCAAGAAACAACCAAACAACAAAGAAAAGAGAGTGGGTTTTCAGTTCTTAACTGTGAGATCTGGGACTGACATAGACTGTTTATGAATTCAGTGTTCTGAAACTTACCTTGCAATCACAAAGAGCACACAACTGACTCCCAAGCAAGCCAAGAGCACGTACATCCAAATGTCTGGAGACAACGGGTTGAGGAAGGAGAAGACGCCAGGATTGGTCCCGTTGGGCTTCCGGTAGAGAATGCTGATACCCAGGGTCATAAACGGCTTGGAGAAGTCTATGACTTTCTCTCTCACGTAAGTAATGGTAAGAGGAGCCACGGCTAGGTCAGCCCTCTGTAAAAAACAAGCCCCAAATTCTTGGCTTCCTGTTTCACGTCTCTGCAAATGTCTGAACTTCGCTGAATATCCTTGATCTCTACTTCCAACTCCAGTGCCTCTCATATAAGAAGTTGCTACTGTAATTGACTTTAATATAAAAACAAGTTCCCAGCTACTGTATCAGTAAAGACAAGCCATAAAGTATGCAACATACACACACACACACACACACACACACACACACGTGCGCACACACACACACACATGCACATACACACACTAAATAGTGTAAGAAAATGCAGGAGGACATGTCTAAAAAACAGCATTTAGAAAAGGAAGGAAATGAGCAACTTGGTCATAATATTAATAATTTGAGATTGCATATCTAAATTGTTTTATTCAGCATAAAAAATCACCATTAGCGAGGTACTGGTGGCTCATGCCTGTGATCCTGGCTATTTGGGAAGCTGAGGTCTCAGGTCTGCAGTTCGAAACCAGTCCAGGAGGAAAGTCTGTGAGACTCTTGTCTCCGATTAACCAGCAAAAAGCCAGAAGTAGAGCTGTGGCTCAAGTGCTAAGAGTGCTAGCCTTGAGTAAAAAGCTCAAGGACGGTGCTCAAGTCCTGAGTTCAAGTCCCAGGACTAGCACCAAAATAAAAAAATTACCATGAGGCTTTAAAAAGAAACATTTCTCTTGACATTGATTCAACCATCTCCCCCCCTTCCTTTCCTCATCCTGTTTTTTCAGATGTATGTGATGTATTTTTGCTTACATGATCAATGAGTTCTTTAACCATCCCATTCCACTCTCCTTTGTCATTCTGGGCTCCATATTTGCCGTCAGGGACCAGCTTCACATCATACAGAAACCCCAGGATATTTGACAACTCTTTCAACAGATCCAGGCAATATCCTTCAAACCTGTCATTCCCATAGAGGGGCTTATCCGATTTTCGGTACATCACATAGGGTTCCTCCTAAGTGAAAGACATCAAAATTAAGAGACTGTTCTCGTGTAAGGAAGGATTGGTCCAGCAGTAGTTTCAGGAATTATAATATAGTAAGAAGATTCTCAGTGTTCAAAGTACTGAAGTAAGTCACGTTACCTTTCTGCCTCGACTAAACTTGGTCTCCCTGTTCCCTCAATGTCATAGATTGCTGTTTCCTTCCTGTCTTTCACATGTGAGCTTGTCTTTCATTGTTCAGTGGGGTGTGGTGAGTGAATGGTGGGACAGAGGTATTATTGTGTTCTGTCCTTGGGTCTGAGAAGATGGAAATCTCAGGACCTTCAACTTTGCCCACATCAAGACTTTCTTTCCTAGGCTTTCCCTATCTTGATTTTGACCTAAAAGTGTCATCCACTTACAAAAGAAAAAAAATCAGCCAATGCACCTCAAATTTCACACTTCTTGTCTACTAAATATTCTAATTTCAATTTCAATTGTAATTCTAATTTCAAATATTCATCTCAATCTTACTGCTACTTTCTGTGTATGTCCTTTCTATGTTTTCTTTTAGCATCATTTCTATAGTCTTACTGCAAATCACTTTGTATTTCAAATCTGGTAATTCTTCACTTTTCTACCTATGTGATAAATCACCTATTTTTACAGATGATGAGCTTCTTCTTTCCACCATACTTCTGAAAACTTGCTAATCTCATTTGCCTAAGTCTAAGCGTTTAATAAAATTAAAACAATTGATATGCTATTGACATGTATCCCAAAGTATGGATAGAAGAACAATGAAGTTTTTCCTTTGAATAAACAATTCTTGCATATTAAGTATTTCAAACACAATGGCCTTTATGCTACAAACTGCATGAGATAAGGCAGGCATGCCTGCATGGGAAGAGTTCAGAGAAGGTTACTTCTGCCTAGCTTTCTCAGGAAAGAAAAGGGGGACAAAATAGGCATTAATGTGTGGTAGCTGGGAAGGGATGAGATCAGAATCCTAGTAGATGGTTTGATATCAGCAGGGGTGATTTATAGAAGTGTGAACAAAGGGAGATGATGGTAAGAGTCAGGGCTGGATATGGAAACCCAGTGATCCAATCCTTCATGAACCTAAGAAAACCCAGGGTTGAGATGGGAAGAAGGGAGGAATGCTCATGGAGGGAATCCAGCGCAGCTGAAGAGCCAACAACAAGGCACAAGCCATGGCTTGGGAAGGACAGGAGTTTTTATGAAACCATTGGATGACAATAGGGAAATATCAGGGAAGAATTTTTTTGCCTCTCTCTTCCTAGTTCTCTGGTCTTTTGCCAGAGCCTCTCCTTTTGGTTAAAACCAGCCAACCAATCAATAATCCGGAAAAAATCAAAAAGTCAGCTGGATGGGGATAGAGTAGCACTGAGGGGATAGAGTAGCACTGAGGGAAGGGGCCTTCAAAGCCACAGTCAGAGCTTGTAATAACCCTGTTTGAAGCATATAAAAACATAGGCTTTTCCATACATTCAGACAGACTAAAAAAACCCCAACAACACCACAAAAATTCACAGTTGAGGAATCCTTCCAGATCTAGCATAGGAATCTAGAGAAGGAGTGCAGAACTTCTTGAAGGTAGCTTACCAGGATGGTGGTGACGATGAGTGTTCGGTTGGCCAGCGAGTCTGTGATATTGTTGGACCTGTCGTTGTTCCCATCTGTCATGTTGAGCCCACTGTTGGAGTTCCAAATCCCAATCTACACAGAACACAGTACATCAGAGGCTGCAGGTGGTCTGTGCGGACATTTATACTAAGAAGAGTCCCCTTCTATACCAGCAATGGGCATAAATGCTTACGGTGTGGGGCGGCAGAAGGTGGCAGTGGACACTACTCAATGTGGGAAAATGAATCCATAGAATGAATTGTCCACAGAATAGTGGAAATTGCTATTTGGGGTAGTAGGGTAAGGCTTCTTTTTTTCATTTATGAGGTACATTGCTCTTCTTTAACAAAATTAAAGAATTCTTAGATGACTATCAGACCTCCCAACATATACATTTGTTGAGCATCTGCTTCTATGTCAGGTGCAGTTCTAGGCATTGAATAACACCACAAGAGACAAAAAGCTCTCTCCCCGGGAAGGCTTCATTGTACTAATATAAGATATCTTGCCAAAGTGGGATTGTTTTTATCATTTTCTTTAAAATTTTTGAATAATGAGATGGAGAAGCTGGTGGAGGGTGGAGAAATTATACATCAAAAGGAAATGAGATGGGGAGAAAATGTGTGGCTAAGTCAACATTTCTGGTCCTATTTTCACTGAGGGACAATGCTGGACAGTGACTGTGTCTGTGTGTCATGGTAGGACTAGGCTTTCCCTCTGTCCAGGACCTAATGGCTTCTGTTATCAATATCCATTGACCTGTCTTTTCGGGTCTTCTTGACCTTGACCTTCTTCATAAGGATAATCATGCTTATCACTCATTGATCTTTGTGTCACAGATCCAACCAAGGAAATTTACATTCAGTGAAGACCATTGCTCTTTCAAAAAGATAATGACCTATTTTCTTTAGTGACCTAGGTCTACTGGCTGTAGTAATAGAGATTATACATTCTTATTCTTTGAATATGAAATTCTTCCAAATCACCTGACCCTAGGTAATGGTCAAAACACAGGGGCACTAAAATATTGTGCAAAATTACCTTTTATATATATATATATATATATATATATACCAACATACATATTATGTATGTATACATATATGCACTATATATCCATATATAATAATATGTACATATTATATGTCTATGAATTAGCAGCAAATTTCATGTTTGGATTTGAGTCTCATTTCAAGAGGTCTCATTATATATATATATATATTTTTTTTTTGGCATTAAGCATTTCAAATAAGGGATGCTAAACTCGTATATGGGTGTTTTAGGCTCTGGGACAGCTCAGGAGAAGTA
The DNA here is from genome assembly GCF_000151885.1 of Dipodomys ordii. NCBI lineage: Eukaryota > Metazoa > Chordata > Mammalia > Rodentia > Heteromyidae > Dipodomys > Dipodomys ordii. The sequence goes on along the minus strand of NW_012267320.1, from coordinate 6,338,818 downwards.
CCATCAGAAACTGAGGGATTTTTCTGAGTCTTTAGGCAATACTACTAGCCATGTGAAAGGGACACTGGAAAAGTCAGACAAAAGATGTCATCCAGTTGCTATGTCATGTAACCTTGGACAAGAAAGTAAGCTCTCTGAACTTTGTTTCTCTAACTGTAAGTTCATTACAAAGCTACTGCAAAGATTAAATGAGATGATGTCTATAAAAGTATTATATATATGTCTACCTAAATGTTAATGATAAATTTCTTTAAGCTGGCTTTGTTGCAAAAGAATTTGAAATTGTCTGTGAATTTTTTTTTGTAGATCTCAGAAACTGATGAAATTCAGGAGCCATGAGAAACAGTAGCAGCTTAGGATCATTAACACTTAGGCATAGTCAAATGGATAGATTGGATTCATTTTTGGTCCCTAAATACATCCATCAGCGCAGGAATATATTTTCTTCAATAGGGAAGATGTTTGGCTAGCTCAATAGAGTTTGAGCTTTGTAGAACTGTTCTTTATCCAGACTCTATCTTAGCAACTTTCTCGTAGTGTGGCCTTGGATGAATTAATCAACCTCTCTGTGGCTTAATTTTTTGCCAGCAAAATTGAGATAATAGAGTCTGTCTGATGATTAAATTATCACATCTTAGTTTGTCAACCTTCTTCCATCATCGTTTTTTCTATCTTTGCTTTTGTTTAGTGCCTAAGTTTATCAGTGGAAATTAATTTGACATGAAGGATATCTTTCTTAGAGGTATCAATGGTTTGAGAAAATATGAAGGACTATCAAACATTAACATGAATATGTAGAGTGGTTGATTTGAGAAGTAAAGAGATAGGTTTGGAAGTTTAAATTTTTTAAAGAGAGTATTATGCTACTATATAAAGAGAGAAGATATTGGAGGTAGGCTAATAATCCTTTAATATTCTAGGGTCCTGATGATGTCTATCCATCATCCAAAGGAGATATATTGAAGAGTTTCCCCTCTGGCACCCATTAAACTCAGGATAGGAAACTTTTCTTCTCTCCCTTTGCAAATTTCACTCCTCCTACTATTTTTAAGCAAAGACTCTGACTTCTAAGTAACATAGCCCATGCTGTTAAGCTGTGGCATGTATCATAGCACAATACATTTGTTGATTGACACATTTGTTTATGTATTCTAAATCTATGATTTTAGTTGTAATTAACTTAGCTCCATAAAGAGACTTTGGAATGATTCTGCTTAAACCTTGATTTAGAAATAGGGAATGGACATCTAATTTTTAACTGAGTATCAAAAGGTGAACACTACTTTGTTTTAGGACACTTTTTAAAGTCATAGAAGATGGTCTTCTTAAACTGTTATTTTAATGAATGTCAATTGTGTGTGTTTATAGGAACTACTTTTTATTTATTTAGTTAAATATCTTTGAGAAATTTATTCAGTCATTCCACAAATGCCAACAAACTGGCCATAATGAACTAGCCAGCTGTCTAATACTTTCCAGAAATGAGATGAAATGCATATTCTAATGTAACCCCAAATGTTCCTTTTTATAAATAGCAAGAAATCTCAGATCCAAACTCATAGTTATACACACACACACACACACATACACACACACACACATACACACACACACACACACATACACACACACACACCAAGATTAAAAGGACATGGTAATTTACATATTTCAGTGGTACTGGGGCATTAATCGAGGGCCTCACACATGCTAGGCAAACAAATGACTATTTGAGCCATGTCTCCAGTCCTTTGGTTTGCATTTTGTGTTTGAGATTAGATTGCTAATTGAGATCGGGTTGGCTCTGAATTTCAGATTCTCCATGCCCAGCTCAAAGAAACTCTTTTAAAAATAGGTTTCATATTTGAAAATAGAAATGCTGAATGGTTTTGCAAATAGCATTCACTTCTAAAATAAAATTTGAAATTGTAGACAAATCTATGCCACAGCTTGACATCTAGCTTTTATTTCTCTTGCCATTCTCAGCAAAGCACAGAAGCTAAGAGATGTTTGCTGCTGCCATTTCAATCAACTTAGTTCCCAGGTCCCAGTAGAGCAAAATTTCTTCCATAAAATGAGAGAGAATATGTTTTTCCCCCCACTATCTGTAGAACAGAAGAGGTTTTCAATACAAATGGAAGAGTATCAAAATGAAATAAAAGGTGAGGCTATTCCTGGAAAGTAAACAGAATAAGTATGTAATCTGAAGAATCTCATTCTTGTTTTTAAAAATCTTCTAATCAGCAAACCTAAGTGTGTACATGGGTGTGTGTGTGTGTGTGTGTGTGTGTGTGTGTGTGTGTGTGTGTGTACTGGGCAGACCCAGCTGCTTAGACTTTGGTATTTTTGTCTTGTTCTGCGACCTTGGAGGAGTGCCTTCAGGAAGCAGAACCTCAATTTTCAAACTGTGGAGTGAAAACAGGCAGCAGTAATTTACCAGTGAGAGGTGGTGGATAGTGGATCAATTATTTGTGGGGAGGACCACTCAAAGGCTAAATTGTCTGGCCTGCCTTCTTTCACTCTGTCTAGGCTGTTATGAGGCAGTAGTCATTTGTTATCTGGGACAACTGAAGGAACATTTGAAAATGAATGCCCAGAGGACATTTCACAAACTTAAAAAAAGTCACACCATCAAAGGGCAGCCAAAGGCTCACTTGTATATACTTTTCAAGCCTAGAGTGGGATTCACATAAACATGAAATCTAAAATTATCAGAAGGAAATAACCCAGTGGGAAGAGGATGCACAAGGGCACATTTACTTCCTGTGTCACGAGCCTTATTTTCATTTCTTAGTGATGGGGTTGGTAAAGATCCCTCTCTTGGAAATAATTTCAGGGGATGTATTTTGTAGTTGGAAAAGGCCATGGCGCTAGTAAACATGGTTGGAATTTAAATACGATATGGATTGGATCCTTTGAAGGTGTTGTCTTCCTTGGGAAAGTACAGTGTGTGTCAGTCTCATTGGGTCACATCTGCTACTCGGGTTACTGTGAATTTCAGGTGCAGTCATAACAGAGAATGGATGGCATCTATAGTTCACCAGTAGGCAGAGGTGGTGAGGCCACATCGTTGTCATGTGTTCTATATGTGGTGGTTGGTGCCAAGTGGAGAGCAACTCCCTTCCCTCTGGCTCATTTCCAGCTTAGCTTCCATTCTCTAGGATGCCTGGTTTGAATGAATTCAGTATTGCATAAAGTGCTTGATCCCAAGATGGATTAATGTAATAAACTGCTTTGGAGTGCCAGGTGAGGTCATCTGCTTACTACAAAGGAAGAAACTAGTTCAACTTTTATAGATCTTGGATACTGTGCTTTATTGACAATTAAAATAAAACTGATAGAACTATTTTTTTGTTTTGTAGTAACTGGATTTGAACTCAAGGCTTCTGCTTAATACGAGTGCTCTCCCACTTAAGCCATGCCTTCAGCTTTTTAAAACTTAGAAGGAGGAAAATTTTTAGGTATGTGTAGTTGGTGCTACCAAGAGAGTCTTTTGGTGGTTTGAGGAGCTATTTATTTGACTCAACTGGTAATATGAAAGATGGGAGTGAAACTGACAAACTGTTGGACCTGAAGTAATTTCAAGTCTACCTATCCATCAATCAACAGACTTGTTTAGCAAGTAGTTTGAGGGAGAGGGAGGGAGGGATAAATGAGGGAGGAAAGGAAGGAAGAGAGAGAGAGAGAGAGGAAGAAAGAGGAACAGAATAGTAGGAGGGAGAAGAAAGAATGAAAGACAATATGGTGTTTGCCTATCACTGGGATGTTTTCATGATCCAAATATTTTTAATGTTTACCATCTGTTTATATAAATCTATGCACAGTCATTGGCCATTTGGTACTATATAATATACTATGAAATTGTAGGTGGTATAATTTACAAGATAATCTTATTTCCCTTCCAAAGTTTCTAAAGTTTTTGCCCTCTGCTAACAGTAGCTCTGAAACAAAGTGTAAGACAGTGCACTCTGACAAAAAATCTTTCACAGAATAGAAAGGGTAGTTTCTGAAAATGACTCCTTTTTTCCTTCTTTTTTCTATTGAAATTGAAGGAAATGTCCTGGTCTTCTAAAGACTTAGCTTATCTGACCAGTCTGATGGGCCAAATCCATTGTTGCTTGCATCTTTTTTAGGGGAAATACTTCATGACTTGAGAAGGAATGGAAATGAGTGGATGTCTATTTCCATTACAGGCACCTGCTTGCAGGTCTTACAGAGACAGGTCCTGTTCAGAACACACAAAAATCATCTTAGGGGACAATGTTAATCTGTCCTTACTTAATCCATCACAATTCATGGGTGATGTTGACAGAAATTCTATTCCCCCCTTTCCCTTGGTGTGGAATCTCGCCTCTACACTGCCATTGGAGAGTTATTGGTCAAGCAAAACTGGAAAGATGCCAGCTTTCCATGGGTATTCCCTGCCCCACCCCAAGTTTCCTTCAATTGTTATCAGAGTACAAACCTTCTTCCACTCTTTATACAAGTGCTTAGACACTTCACCAGCGGCCTTGGTGTTCAGAGAGGAAAAAATAAAAACAGCACTTAATTAAACATGGAGCATGGAACTTGAAAGGTAAATATGGTGTGTGGCAGATTCTTTACCTAGTCTTTGGAATTTTGCATCATCATTGAACATAAAGCCTGACACAGTTTAAGAGATGGATTATAACTTGGCTGTCCTAGGAATTACTTGGTGCTAAGACTCCATTGTTACTTTTCCTTTTGCACAACACAAATAACTTTTAAATATAGACACTTGTTCTGTTGCTTTACAGACCATCATTATCTCTTATAAGAAGAAAAATTTTAATTTCTGCTGAAAGTATTTGTAACAAAATTAGTCAATCAACAAATCAACACACACATACACACACATACACATACACTACTATTGAAGAAAAGGCATGTATGATGGTTTGTTCTTTGCTTATGTGTTCCCAGGCAGTAAAAATTTAAGTGCAACTACAAAAAAGTGGGCTTTTAAAAAATAATAATTCTCCCTGCAGACCCTGAGAAAGGCTGACATGACAAGATTAAAGGTCTGTCCTTCTTTGGCTCCTGAAACAGATGTGTTGATTTTTCCCATGGCTACCACGGCCCAATCAGCCTTCTTAGGAATTGAGCCCAAGTCACCTGAAGAAAGAAAAGTTATTGCGAACAATGAAGAAATAAGAAACAAATAGAAAAAACTTTCATCTTATTCGATTTTGCCTTTGATGGAAAAATACCAACCGAGTGTGCGTAATAGTGCTGCATATAAATAGCTGGGAAAACATGGCAATAGCTCCATCTATTTCATTACCCATCTGAGCCAAAATGATGTTTCCGTGAAAGCTTTCCTTCTGCCTTCAGTGCTATACCTTCTAAGGAGAGCAGGGGAGAGTAGGATGAGCCTAGAGAAGCAGGTATTTTCTATAAACAAATTACAAATATTTAGATGATAGTAAATATTCTTTCCTTTTATCATTAGCCCTACACAGCCTGTTGTGTAGGGTTGGTGATGTTTTGAGCTCCTTTAAGACAGCAGAGGACCAAATTAGAAAGAATCCATAGAGAAATTGGAAATCTGCATTTATAATGTATACCCTACAAGGCTGAAAATTTATGGAGTTTTCTTGATTTAATACCAGTAGAAACCTTCTACTGTGTTCAAACTAATTAATTCTGTTTCAATCAGTGTGATTTGGGGGCACCAGGTAGTTGGGATCCACCAAAAATAAATTCTCCCAGTTCATAAGAGCAGAAATACAGACCTTATTCATTAAAAAAAATCAACCCAAGTTTTCAAATTCAGCAAACAATGGTTTCAAAGCTACTTATACATATAACATTTTGAGCACTATAATGATGGGGAAGTTGAATGATAAAGTTTTGGCTCTTCAGTGATTGAATTTTCTTCTTTAAGGTTCTGATGGAAACAATCTTCAAACCGTATATGCTAAATCTGCTATTCCGTAGTCATGAGTATTAGAATTGGAGTAATATCATGGACTGAAAAGCCAAATTCTTTTCATTATTATTTAGGCATGTTTTACATTTGTGCTACTCCAAATAGCAAGCCAAACTTTTGAGTTGCAACTAAAATAATCCCAAAGTGAGAATCCCAATTAAAATGAAAATTTCAAGCATTTGCCCTGAAATTAAGGATGCAAAGTTAATTTACTCCAGTAAGCCTCTTGTATCCTATTTTATCCTGTCCCTCTGTCACCAGTATGGAAATAGAGTGCAGTTAAAATTAATTTCTGAGCAATCCTTGAGTGCCGTTCCATAGATGAACCTTGACAGCTCTTGACTTTCCAAGTCTAAACTCAATTACTCAATCTCTTTCAGAAATAGCTTTAATGATGCCCACCTGTTGGGTTATTAGAAACTAATGTATGTATGAATGCAATATTAAACAATTATTGATAAATATTAGCTAGCCCTACTATTAATAACACATCCATAATTTAAGACTCGAGCTCATCAACATCTCTTTGCAGACTAGGGAAAGGTATCTAGAACCCTGGATGTGAATAAACATGTCAGGACAATCACTGCTTCATTCTCCAATTTACCTGTCACATGTAACTCCGATGCTTGAGCTTTGCACTTTATTTGTTAATTCATTATGAAGGAAGTTTACCTTTTCAGTTCCGTCCTCTTTGAGGCTAATAATGTCCAGGTCGAAATCCTTTCTCAAGCCATCGGTCTTATTGAAGGTGATACGTCCCGTCAAGCCATCCCACCGAGCCTGTGGACAGAAAGAATGTGTTGTCATTCTCTACCACTCACCATAATCCTAAACCCACGTAGCTCAAATGCATCACAGTAGTTATGTAATTATTCAGTTTCATCAGGCAGCTGGTTGTGATGGTTAAGTGACTTGAAACCACAGCACGTTGCCAGCTTTATTAAAACTGATTTGTTCTGTCAGTCGTAACATCTGAACACCAGTCAGATCTGTGTGAGTGGCAGCTTACATAGTCAGGAAAGAATGGCTAGAAAACAGTTCTTCACCTAAGTAAACCAAATCTGTAAAGTCATGATATTCTGTTTTCCAAGGTCAAGACTCAAGACACTACCCTCGGCAAATCCATTCCTGCTTTATTTTTCACTGCAAGAAAGATAAAGACGCATGTTGTATTCTTGAATTTTTAGGGGTGTTTATGACTTAGGCCAACTAAGGTTGCTTAGGCTTTTGAGTTTCTTATGATGGCTGCGGTACTTTTTCACAGTTGTTTTTGGTTTAAAAGCAATGTGTGCTCCTACACTTCAGAGCTGTGGTGTCCCTGAGGGCATGAAAGGAGACTGATTTTTCTCTCTTCTGCTTCAGGTGGCTTCCCAACTCTCTTTGTCTGTGGCCATACCTCTACCATCTCTGCCACTGGTCAAACTTCTGCTTGTATGGAGTGCTCTTTTCCCTTTTCCCAGGACCCTTGTAATGATGGTTTGAGCCCTTACATGTATAAAAATCCAAGATAATCTGGTCATCTCACAATCCTTCTTTTGATCAATATGCAGTCTTTTTCTTTGTCAGATAAAGTAATGTATGCAAATTGCAGAGATTAGGGGACAGATAGCTTTTGAGAGTGCTACTCTTTGACTATTATGTATATTAACATCATCTAAAGGAAACAGAAACCCACAGTTATCCACCTTTTGTAGAATTCACATTTCACAACTCTGGTTGTATTAAATTAAAAAACATAGTGGCTTAGAAGATCTTTCATTTCAATGTCCTGTTAATTTTTCACAACCATGGTTATCTGATTTTTCACTTGCAAATGGAAGCAAAGGTGGAGTTAAATCTTTGTATATAGCTCCACTGTTTTCTCCCTCCTGCCTTTACCAAACTCATCGATCATGGGTGAAATGTGAAGAGCCTGAAGAATTAACTGTATTTGCAGTTATTCACATTGCGAGCACCTTTCCAATCAAGTTATACTTCAGGAAAAAGGCAGGACAATGCAGTGGAAAGAACATGAGTTTTCTATAGTACTGGGACTGTCTAGAATAGACGTGTAATTTAGGACAAATTATTTAACCCGAACCTAGATTAGCTGAGATTCTAACGAACGTTTCAGGTAGAATTTTTGTGAAGATTAATTAAATAGTACCTATTTAAACAATATCATTATTTAGAGCTTTCTGAACACAATAATGAACACATTTGAAAGTTGAACAGCTGTTATAGTTTATAGCCATCTCTTCCTTTCCATCTCCAGTCATAAACTCCAGAGCTTGGATTTTTATTATTCCATATCAGAACTTACATAGCTGCTCTTTATTCCATCTCTACTGTATTTCATTATACAAATCACTATCAAGTTAATTGTCCCCAAATATAATTTTCATATTCTTCTCTGCACTTCCAGCATATAAAGTATCTAATTGATTCATGACACCTGCAAATTAGGCTAAACTTTGACTTCCCATTGGATATTGTGATAATGAATTTTATGTGTACTTTCTTGGGCCACAGGATGCTCAGGTATCTAGTGAAACCTTTTTGGATGTGTCCATCAGCTTGTTTATAGAGGAGAATGGTATCAGAATTGGCAGACTTGGTAGAGCCTTTTGTCTATCCCAATCTGAGGGGTCACCACCCAGCCCACTGAGAACCGAGAAAGAACAAAACAGCGGGGGAAATATGTTTTGCTTGACTGTTGGAGTTCAGCAATTGCTCTCCTCCTATGATTGTGCTCCTGGTTCTCAGACTTTGAGAGCTGAGCTGAAACTGGGACTCTATAGTTTTCAGAGGGTCCATCTTGGGATTTCTCCATCTCTATGACTATGGAACTAATTTCTCATGATGGATCTTTTTTTTAAACATTTTTTTTTTATTGTCAAGGTGATGTACAGAGGGGTTAGTTACCTAAGTAAGCTAACAAGTACCTTTCTTGTCAAACTTGTTTCTCCCTCCCTCATTTTTCTCCTCCTTTCCCAAGTTGTACAGATCATGTCCAACATATTGTCTTGTAAATATCGATGTTGTATTGGTTCCGCCCTTGTCCTTTGTCTCACCATTGTGTTGTTCCCCTTCCCTTCCCTAATTCAAATACATGCCTATACAATACCAGGGTTCCAAAATCAAATACAGTGACAACAAAGGATATACCATAGGGGGAAGAACACACAAAAAAACAACAACAGAGAAAAACCTCTAGTGTCCATGTCTTAGAGCTCATTTTGCTTAGCTTCATCTTTTTGTTTTGTTTTGTTTGGTTTGGTCAGTCATGGGGCTTGAACTCTGGGCTTGGGCCCTGTTCTCTGTACTCTTCAGCTCAAGGTGAGCGCTCTACCGCTTGAGCCACAGTGCCACTTCTGGTCTTCTAGTGGTTTATTGGAGATAAGAATCTCATGGACTTTCCTGCCCGGGGTGGCTTTGAACTGCAATCCTCAGATCTCAGCCTCCTGAGTAGCTAGGATTACAAGCATGAGCCACCAGTGCCCGGTTGCTTAGCTATTGAGCTATTCTGCTCATCTGCTAAGATTATCCTAGACATATACTAATTATTGTGAATAAGGGAAACCATGGGACTGGCTTACTTGTTGGGCCTGGCTTACTTCACTTAATATGATTTTTTTCCAAGTCTTTCCATTTCCTTACAAATGAGGCAGTGCCATTCTTTCAGATGGAAGCATAGAATGTATATTACATTTCCTTGATCCATTCATGATGGATCTATCTATATTTATAAATCCTCTCATCTTTTTCTCTGGAAGCTCCCAAATAATACAGTGGTCTTTCAAAATTTTGCCTAACTGACCTCTCCAGAATTTTCTAATCCTCTATCTCTCACACAGTTCCAACTGGAACAGGCTTAATATCTCCAACTTCTGTGCACTTATCCTGCCTAACATTTATCCTTTAGGATTGCATTCTTGTGCTATTTGCATTCACAGTCACAATTCTCCCCCTTCTAAGCAAGGCATTCACAGCCTGTGCCACTCGAGCCAGCATTGTTTTGTGATCTTGCTTTTATAGTTTCGTATTTTTATTACTCTCTTTTATGTCTCTCAGTCTGGAATTCCTTATTTCTCTTCATGGGAAAACCCAATTGTCTTACTAAATTATATTCTCTTGAGTATCCAACAGGATGACTTTGCCCTTAGGCACTTTAAATATATTCTTCCTCTAATGTGTTTCAAAACAGAGTTTTACTAAGTAGCAAGGTTTATTTAATTCATTTATTCTCACTCTCAATCTCTCTTTCTCCCTTCCTCTCCCACCCATTCAATTTATAACCCCATCTAAAATGGTGAAAATCTCCTGTGTTTTTGGTTGGTACTGGGGTTTGAACTCAGGGATTTGTGCTTGTACAGTCAGCATTTTTACCACTTGAGCCACATTCCCAACCCCCTTTCCTCTAACTTATTTTCAGATAGGATCTAATTAACTTGACTGGGATGACTTTGAACTACAATCCTCCTATATCCTCCTCCTAACTATCTGGGACTATAGACATGAATCACCATCCCAGGCTGAAAATACACTTGATTGGAAATCAAGAAACTGAAATTAGTCTTTACGTCATTGTCAAGTTGTTTGAACATGATTGACTAATTTTGTTGTCGTTTAAGCCACAGAGGAATGTTATATTAAGTAGAAGTTTTGAATGAAATGGGAATTCTATGAATGTCAAGGAAAGACCATAGAAGAATTTGCTGTCGTTGGTAATTTATAGTGACCTGGGTTTTATAAAGCATAAAACACAATTGCTGTCTAAGGTTTCTGTCCAAAACATATTACAATCTGCCTGGGGAAGGAAGGCTTTGCTTCATTTATTTCTTTGACTATTAATTCATTTGGAAAATGTTTATGTTTTAAGCATCTTCCCCATGTCAAGACCTCAGCTGGAAATACACCATCTAGTGGCGGTCATGAGGATGAGAATAAGGATTTGCTCAGGGTATTAAAAAAACATTCTGGAGGAAAAAGCATTCATCTCAACCACATGAAAGAGTCAACAAAAGATTTCTGGAGATAAGCATGCCTGAGCTGTCCAAGGAGAAGTTTGTCAAACCAAGACTCGGAGCCTTGGTAATAGCATGTAATGAAGAATAATTTATGTAACTTTTAGGGTGTTGATAAAGCAGAGTAAGGACTGATGAGAAATGAGCCTGGGAGGAAGGCAGGCACCTGTGCATTAGTGTTTATGACTCATTCTAGTTTGCTTGGCTACTGAAGACATCTGGGAATCACTGCAGGGTTTTTTTTTTTAAAATTTTGTAGGTCGTGTGGCTTGAACTCTGGGCCTGGGCACTGTCCCTCAGCTCTTTAGCTCAAGGTGAGCACTCTATCACTTGAACCACAGTGCCACTTCCAGTTTTCTGGGTGGTTTATTGGAGATAAGAGTCTCATGGACTTTCCTGCCCCAGCTGGCTTTGAACCGTGATCCTCAGATCTCAGCCTCCTGAGTAGCTAGGATTACAGGCATGAGCCACTGACGCTCGGCCTGACTGGAGGGTTTTTAAGTATTACTATGCCATGCTGTCATGAGCATCACAGGGAGACTGCACTCATAGAATGAGTTAAGTTAGAAGCAAAGGCTTAGACAGCAGGGAGTTCTTATCAAATGACATTTATGGAGTCCAATTCATATTCCCAATAATGAACAGAGAAACAGTGCTGTTTTTCCTCTCCCTGACCCATTAACTTGTGCTCCATTAAATATGAAATGGATATCCTTCGATTAACTATGAATGGAAATAGTTCCATTCATGGAGCAGAACTTCATAGGGAGACATGGACAGAGATCCACAGAGATACATCCAAATACATGGAAGGAACCAGCACAATTGACCAATATATTTTCTGTATACCAGTCAGATAGAATAGAGAGTTGTGCATTTTACCAGTTGATAATGTTAGAAATTAAATCAAATGAATGTCAGGAAATAGGATTTGACAGGAGATAAAATGCCAACTTTCTAATGTGAGCTGTCTTGATGGCAGACTGCATTGGAGTTGCTCAAGTGCTGCGGCATATAAAGAGAATTTCTTCAGATCCTAGAATGCAGTCCCCTTTGTTTACTGATTAAAGTAGTCTGCAACACAGACACTAGCATTAACTTTAAAAATGAGATGGTACTTTGACTGTGTGTTAGTTACCTCTGTTGTCATACTGGCTGAAATATAATAAAAAGAATGCCACAGGGCAAAAATAATCAAACTCTCTGGGTATAGCTAAGTTTCTTTAGGCACCATAATGTCCTTTGTCCTTTCCAGCACATCCCAATCTTACTTCATATATTCTAGTCACCACTTGCTTCTTATTAGGCCAAAGGCTGGTTTGTGGAAGTGAGAGCTACAAAACCAGCTGCTGTGTCAGAGTTATCACAAGCGTCTGAAATCTGAGAGCAATTTGTGTAAGGCTTTGGTTCAGTGGAAATGTCTTCTGTGTGAGGGCTTTGGATTAAGTCAGCTCTCACGTCCCTTCTTACTTGTGAACACTGTGCAGTGCTAACCCTCCTCCTGATCTATGTGCAGGCAAGTAGTTACCTTCATTAAGTTCTACAAGCATTTCCAAAAGCTTTTTCATAAAGGCAACTTTTCTTTAATAGAGGTCATGCTGTGAATCCATTCTGTACTTCGTCCAGAATTTATGTGGCTCTCTAAAAATGTACAGTGCGGCTAGCATTTATCTCTTGACGTAACATATAGCTCATAGCAGGGTCTTAAATCCCAGCTCCAAAATCCAATTTCATTTTCATACAGTGTATCTTTTGTGTCCTTTTGTTTGGATTCGGTTGCACTGGCTTTATGCTTGAACTTGCGTTCCAATCACTGGCGCAGAGTAATTCCCACTTCTTGCTTTCTTCCCTGCACATCCAAGTGGCAAAAAAGTTTTCTTTTCATGCTCCAACAATGCTTCTTCCCATGTCTCGGATATCTACAAAGACTCCCTGCTCGCCTCTTTACAGAGCTATGTCTTTTGACCTTCAAAGTTAAGTTTTCCTGCTAGGGCAATTACCCACATCCGCTACCTCCCATCCCCTAAGCAAGTAGTATTTACACATATGTTCTTTGTTTTCTGAGAACTACTTTTTGATATGTGTTTATTAATCATCATCTGAACTATTGATTAGAGTGAACATCCAATGAGTAATTTTGGTATGACAAATAAGGTTCATAAGGAATTATTTTCTAGAACAAAGCTGAAGCATATACAATTTAGGTAATGACATATAATTATATTATGCATAATTACAATTTTTCTTGCCTTATGTACAAGCACTTGCAGAGGGAACAATTATAGTATACTTAACAGAAAACACTACTTAAACAATTGTCCCTATTTTAGGAAATAGCTTTAATATCTACCCAGATAGACTTCTTGGTAATTACTATTTAATAGTGACTAAATCACTATTTTTGTTTTGTGAGCCCTTTTCTCCCAAGTATTACACTAATGTAAACCTAGAATTTTATTTTCTTTCTTTTAAAATGACAATTGGCCTGGGAATACTTTATTGGCTCTTACCATGAAAACATGAAAGTCTGTCACTTTCCTTCTATGTTATCTGCTTGGATAGACAGACTTCCATCCCCATCTTCCATGCTCCCCTTCATGTTTGTCTATAGACCTTGATGTAAGTTACAGGATGGAAATGGAGGAGAACTTTAATACCCCAGATCTATCTTAGTCAGGACCAATTTAAATTGATTAAGCAACACATGTTCAAATGTGGAACAAAGGTAAAGGAAACTGTCTAGACAATCTGGTCTTTATTCTTTACAGGATTCCAGACTTACAGATGAGAAGGAAGGTCATTTCCTGGCAGGTCAAGACATGTTGAGATGCTGAATATTTCAACAGCTAAACTAACTAAAGTATCTAACAGTATAGGAAGACTATCCTGATGCACTTCTTACATTTAGTTCATTGCACTCACATGGTAGCAAATTACATTCTTCCCCTTACAATGTCCCCTGTCAATTAGAATGTAGCAAAACAACCCTCCAAAAACTATGCAGAAGTGGTCAAGAATGTTAAGATGGAGAGATCACCATGGAATAGCTTAATCAGACCCAGATAACCACAAAGGTCCTTATAAGTGAGGCCTCGTATGAGTTAGACCAACAAAGTAATATGGAGACAGAAGCAGAGGACAGTGAGAACGACTGAACAATGCTATTTTGCTGGCTTTGAAGACAGAGGAGAGGATCTGTGTGTCAAGGATCACAGAATGCCTCTCAGTGCTGAGAAAAGCAAAGGATATGATTTTCCTTACAGACTCTAGAAGGGCTCTTCCCTGCCAAGATCTTGATTTTGGCTCTATGAGACTAGATGTGTTCCTACCTCCAGCAATGTAAAAGAATAAAATCTGTGTTGGGTTAAACCATGAAGTTTGTGATAAGTTGTTTAAGCAGCAATAGGAAATTAACACAAGTTAGAACAAAGAGCTGGTAGTAGTAGTAGTAATAAAACAATTTTAGAAAAAAGGACTTTGGAAATACACCAGAAATTCTTTTTGAAATTTCTATGTAGGGTTAATTTTCTGGCTTTAGTAGTTTTAGTTGCTCTTTTACTTAAAACAGCAACTCTAAATTCATTCTCCATACCCACAGGCTTATAGAGTAAATTCATATCTGCTACTGTCTCCAATGAATAAATCAAGCCCACCTACAATGATACCAGACTTCTCATAATATAAATAACTTTCATAGATTATTTGTGATGTAAACAACTGTTGAGAAAACTACCTAAAACTTAGAAATAAAACAAAAGGATAACAGTATGTTCTTTCAAAGTCAAATGGGACTTTGTACAGAATGACTTAAGTCCCTAGAGTTTATAATATATTAATTTTTTTATTATTTAGGGTCAAGGCTATGAAATTACATGGTAATTTACAACATTTTGTCCAACCGAGATACAAGTAATTAATTTCTGGAACAAAGACATGACCTCAAAGGTTAGGATTTTGTTGCCTCTTAGACCAATGATTTCTCATCCAGCATATTGATTTCAGTTGGCCACTTTTGATTAGAGGGGCTAGAGTCCCTGTCCTCTAACATTTTGAACCAGTTTTATTGTTCAGATAGTTCCATCAGTAAGGAATTTGTTTGTGGTACATCCTTACTCTCTCTTTGTATAGAGTGATGTTGATATCTTTATAAAATTATCCATTGGTTAATGTAACCAAATGCATACATTCTCTCATTTCATTCTTATAGCGGCCAGCTGAGATAAGTAGAGTTATTTCCAGTTAACAGAGGAAGAAAAAAAATCCTCCAGTAAAAGTAATTCACCAGAAGGATCTAGAACCAGATCTGCTGTGTTCTTTCTCCTTCTCCACACTGAATTTCCATAGTCAAGGCCACGAGAAAGAAGCAACGGTCATTTCCCTATGTATATCTTAATTATAGACAATGCATGAATCATGAAGGAGAACATCTCAAATCCACAAGTGTAAAAAGAAATAAATGAAAAGTTTTGTAGCCTCATTCCAGCTCGGACACTCTCCTAGCCCAATGGTACATTTGATGCCTCAGTTGTCCAAATTGGTCATAGATCTGTTGGGCTTACCGGAAATATTAGCTTCACTCATTCTGGTTTCTAGTAGCCTAATTTTTTCTTTTTTTCTTTTTTCTTTCTTTGTCTTGCACAAGAAAGCCTGTCCTGAAATTAGTGACAGGAAACTCCTGGGAGCTGTCATCTTGAGTAGAAAAGAATACTTTTATGAAGACTCCTGAATTAGAATTTGGACAAATGAAGTTTACATACAATATTTTAATTGGCAGCAGACCTTAGAATAATGGGCAGTTCTTGAGAAAATGCATAAACTCCTAGCCTAATGCAAGTTTGCCTGAACCCCACTTCTAATCTTTCTGCTCGATTTGCCTTTTAATGCCTTCATAATCCTTCTTCAGTTTGCCAACTGTTGAATAAAATGGGTCCTAGGATGGTCCTCCATTCTGGAATTTCTGTTTTGAATTGCTTGTGTGTGACTACTCAGGGACTTTTTAATTATAAGACGGTGAGGCATGTTTTAAAGTCCCTTATCACTAATCACAGTTTGCTTCTCATGGATACTTCTTGTATGTACTCTAGGCTCTGTTCTTTTCCTTCAACTTTTCCAAAGTTTGAAAAAAAATCTGTTCCTCTGAGATATGCCTTGACTTTTTTTTTTTTTTTTTTTTGGTCAGGTCATGGTGCCTGAACTCTGGGCCTGGGTGCTGTCCCTCAGCTCTTCAGCTCAAGGCTAGCGCTCTACCACTTGAGTCACAGTGCCACTTCCAGCTTTTTTTATTTTGTGCCTATATGGTGCTGAGGAATCAAACCCAGGGCGTCATGCATGCAAGGCGAGCACTCTACCACTGAGCCACCTTCCCAGCCACGCCTTGACTTTTATAAGGCACATCAAGTGGAAATGTACAACAGAATCATTTAAAAAAGCTGCGTGGAAAATATGAGGCTTTTGGGTAAAACAGAATGACAATAAAACAGTAACTTTATGTGCTACTTTGGTATAATGCCTCCAATCACATTGCATTGAATTTTTTTAATACTACTACTGCTTTTTGTAAGTTGTTCACAGGTAAATATTTTATTTATAAACCTGACATTGTAAATAAGATAGCTTTTAATAGAATGAGATCCAATATTATTTGTTGTAGATTGTATATCAAGAGAATTTAACTTGGAATCAAATGCTATGAGTTCAAATGTTGGCTTTGTCTTCAACTAGCTGGATGAACCTGGAAAATTTCTTAATTTCTGTGATCTGTATTTGCAAAAATTAATACTGTCTGTACCTAGATGTCTTAAAGACAAAAATATATAATGTATCAGAGCATCTGACAAAGTATTACAAGAATGAAAGCTCAATGAAAATTGAGTGCCCTTATTTTCTTGACTTACCTAAGGTTTCCTTTGCCTTCCCCCTATACTAGTTTACTAGGAACTTTGCCCTGTCTCCAAGCTTTCCTAAAAGCTGCTTGTTAGAAAAAAAAATCAACCGTTCTCCTTCAGCAGTTACATTACTGTAGTAACCTCCACCTTTTAAATGAGTACAAAATCTTTGAACACTTGTTTGGGATGCAAGCCAATAGTCTGCATTTGTATTTTTTACAAGCACTTTAGTTTAATCTGTTGAAGAAGATTCTCATGTCACACTTTAAGGCTCACAGAGAGAGGGCTCAGAGCTTGCCAACACTGCAGACCTGTCTTTATTGCCTGTGCTTGTTGAACAATGCCACCAAGCAATTACCAGTAAACTCTTCAGCACAAACTCTGATGATTAAATTATTACATCTATCTATCTATCTATCTATCTATCTATCTATCTATCTATCTATCTATCTATCTATCTATCTATCTATCTATCTATCTATCTATCTATCTATCTGTCTATCTGTCTGTCTGTCTGTCTGTCTATCTGTCTGTCTGTCTGTCTGTCTGTCTGTCTGTCTGTCTGTCTGTCTGTCTGTCTGTCTATCATCAATCTACTAATCAATCATCTATAATTTCTCAAACCTATTATCTACTGATAGGTAATATACAGTTGATAAATAAACAGCACTGATAAAATTTTTTTTGAAATTAAAAACATCAGCTGTGGCTGATATAACCAATGCCGTATTTAGGGGCTGAAGATTAAACTACCATCAAAGAGAATGTTCTTAGTCTTGGGCCAGTGAAATATTGGGATCATATTACTGGACATCTATTTATTGGATCCCTTGGTCCTATAATCTAGGAGACTTTAGAAGTAATACAGATTGCTTTAGGAGAACATTTTTGATGAAATCTCAGGCAAGAGAGATTTGTTTCCGAGTTGTGTCAAAGAAATGCTAGGCTGGTGATCGTCTAGATTCTATGGCACATGTTTGGCTGTGTGAAGTTTGTGCCTGTGGTCTCAGGACCCTAGCATTCCACCAGCTCTCGGTGCATTTATTCTGACTCCCAGGTATTTCCTCATGTTGCTGAAAGATGAGAATCACAGAAGCAATAATGTGACTTGTTTCAGACTCCTCATAAAAAAATAGTTTCAGGAAACAGCATTGTTAAATTGCTTAGGGAATGAAAGCATATAGTATTTGTGTTTGTTACCTGTTTCCTTCCCATCCTTATCCTTTGTTATGCTTCACTCAATGACCATTTCACTCAATGGCTATCACCTTTGTGTTCCAACTTGGGGCTGGGTCTCCAGAGTCTGTGTATATTCATATTCTCTTCCTGCTACACTTTCTCCTTGAAATTCCCTTTTGTAGAATGCATTTTTAGAAGTCTTGCTTGTCGATAGAATGAAATGTTTACAAGATCAGAGATGGGTATCTGTTTTATCCATTCATTTATTCCCAATCAGTGAGGAGAGTGTTAGGCACAAAGAATAAGTACTTACTGAAGACTTAGTCAATGAACTGAAGCATTTATCAAGATCAGTTTATATGTCATCTCTTCTTGAGTTTTCAGGATGTGGATCTTTTCAATTTAGGTTTTAGTTGTATTTTACTTATATCCTATCATAGTCCACAAATAAAAACTTACATTTTTATTATCCTTAAGTGTATGTATAAAGGAGTTCATTCAAAAATCAGCTTATGAATACAAGGCAACTTAATATTACACTGATTCCTCCCTCTAATTTTCTAAGTTTTTAGGATTGCACTGAATAGTATGACTGCACTCTTTCCTCTTCTTCTCTTCTTTCATCTAGTTCTTCCCTTTGACCTCCCCCACACCTTTCAAGTGCCTGGTATTGATTTTGTTGGACTGTGAGTTACATTTTCTAAGGAACTACACAGTTTGAATTTTTCCCTGCAAATACCATACTTTTGTTAATATATTTTTGTATACTTGCATGCAACCTCTAATGTGTTTATTTGTACCCTATAAATTTGATCCAGTTCCTACAAATATATGAGAGAAAACATGCATCTTTTGTCTCTCTGAGCCTAGCTTATTTCACTTAATATGTTTTTTCCAAATCTATCAATTTCTTCCATTTCATCCATTCATTTTTCCCTAATGGTTGAGTAAAATTCCCTCTTGTATATATACCATATTGATCTATTTGTTCATTGAAAGGCATCTGGGAATTTTCATGTCTTGACTATGAAAAACAGTACAGCAATGAGCATGGTTGTATAGGTGGCTTTACTGTATCCTGACTTGTAATCTTTTGAATAAATGCCTAAAAGTAGTATTGCTTCATAACAGGGTAGTTCTGTTTAGTTTTTTTTGAGGACTCTCCAAACTGCTTCCCAGAGTAGGTGAACGAGTTTATATTACCACCAACAATGTATTCAGGTTTCTTTTCCCATACATCTATGCCAGCATCTGTTGTAATTTGTATTCTTGATCACGATCATTTTAACTGGGGTGAGAGTTGTTTTATTTGTATTTCCCTTGTGGACAGAAGTGTTGAGCATTTTTGGGGAGTGTCTATTGGCCTTTTTATACATATGGAAATATTTTAATTTTATTTTATTGTAAAGATGCTGTACAGAGAAGTTTGTTGAGCTTGTTTGTTCACTTATTAATTGGGTTGATTCTTTGAGGATTTAGTTTCTTGGTTACATTGTATATCCTGGATACTAGACCTTTTTTTCTGATATACAGCTGGCAAAGGTCTTCTCCCATTCTGTTTTCTGACTTTTTAGCTTGTCTACAATGTCCTTTATCATGAAGAAATTCTGACTTTTATGCAATATCATTTGTCAATTCTTTCTTTGATTTTCTGAGCTACTGGGACTTCCCTCAGAAAGTTCTTGTCATAGCAAATATATTTATTTATTTAGGCGCTAGTTCTGGGGATTGAATTTAGGGCTTGAGCGCTGTCCCTGAGCTTGTGTGCTCAAGGCTAGCATTCTATCACTTAAACCACACTTCCACTTCTTGCTTTTTGGCGATTAATTGGCTATAAGAGTCTCATGGAGTTTCCTGCCTGGATTGGCCTTGAATTGTGATCCTCAGATCTCAGCCTCCTGAATAGCAAGGATTATAGGCATAAACCACCAGTGCACAGCCCATAACCATTTTTTGCAGTTAATTTTGTATATTTTCCTCCAAATAATATCTTCCTAAAATGCTAGAGTAGTGTGTATACATCATTTCTTTTCAGGGCCTACCACTCTTCTTGTACCAATACAGTGTAAACTGTATTGAGTACATGCTACAATGAATTTCTAAGCAAGAGCTTCCAAAAAGGCATTTGAACTATTATGACTTTAGAAAACACAAAAATGATATATTTTGATAAATAATTTAGAAGTATCACGAGCCCTTCTTTGTTGAAACTTACCATAGCAGAGACTTGTGACTGTACTTCTATCACAAAATGACTACATTCTCCCTGCCCCCCAATCTTGGTCCTTGTAATTTTGAATATTCTGCAAGTATCAAGACTTCTGTCTTGATATTTCCATAGCTTTTGTTTTTTGAGTGTGACAAGAAGATGTTGAACAGGACAATATCTAAGAGTTAACCACTTTGTTCCTTCCTTTGTCTATTTTTGAGACTTGCTCAGACCCAGAGAATTCTCCCTGAGCCTAGCACCTACTCCTTGAGCCTACTGCTGATGTGTGTTAGAAATGTCCTGGGCCTCTTTGAAAGCTAATCTCCCATCTTTGAAAGCTTAACCAGAAAACTCGTCAATCTGAAAAAGAATGACCAACTCTTTACCAAATCAAGGAGACATAATGCATGAAAGCCCTTCAAATATGGGTCAAAGTTCTCCTTGACTTCATTCTTCTTTCAAGTCTAGAACTAATTTTTTGAGGAACATAGAACTATCTTTTCCATCAAGCAAACAGTATTCACTTATTTTTTCTTTTATTATTTGTCTCTTTTATTTATTTCTTTTATTTCCTTTATCATACTTTGACAAGATTTAATGGCTTGAATCTCAAGTTTTTACATCCTTGCAACAGTTTTTTGGGGGGGTTGGTGATGGGGCTTGAACTCTGGGCCTGAGCGCTGTCCCTCAGCTCTTTAGCTCAAGGTGAGCGCTCTACCGCTTGAGCCACTGTGCCACTTCTGATTTTCTAGTAGTTTATTGGAGATGAGTCTCACAGACTTTCCTTCCTGGGCTGGCTTTGAACTATAATCCTCATGTCTCAGCCTCCTGTAGCTAGGATTACAGGCAGGAGCCAATGGCGCCTGGCCCTTGCAACTTTTTAAACTAACCTTCTTGTAGCTGTACTCATCCAAGCACCAATAAAGGGATAGGGCTTACTGAAATTGTGATATTTTGGCAGAACTGCTAAGCAAGCTTGTCACTTGTGATTTTCTAGCATCACATTAAGCAATACTATTCTGCCTCAAACGCTTTTCAGTATTTATTTCCTCAGGACAAGATTCCAGGCTTTAAGTTCACCCAGCCTCTGAAGAACTTTGTCAAGTGAAGGAAAACACTCAAACAAATTTCATGGTATTTTCACAAAACCACCTCAAAACTATAAAAGACTTAATTAGACTATGGTTATTTGACCTAATGGACAAGGAAAAGAACCATTGGTACCATATATACTTGAAAGATGTTGCTTTCCAAATTACTTTAAGCAGACACAACACATATTTCTCTGCCTTCTATAGAATGATTAAGTTGGAATTGTAAAAGTCAATTGTTTTGACACCATTATAGTCCTATTGAATCATGTTGATTAGAACAGGTTGGATTTTTACTCATTTAGATCTAGCTTATTTTTTTTTTCTTTCTCTTCCCTTATATATGGAGACAAATTTGCTGTCGGCTATCATTGAATAAATCCCCCTCCCTCTCTTTGTTTGTCTCTGTGTTGGTTCTAGGACTTGAACTCAAGGACCTGGCTACTATCACTTGAGCCACAGCTCTATTTCCAGCTTTTTTGGTAGCTATTTGCAGATAAGAGTTGCACAGACTTTCCTGCCCAGGCTGGCTTTGAACTATGATCCTCAGATCTCAGCCTCTTGAGTAGCTAGGATTACAGGCCAGAACTGTAGTACCTAACTTGAATAAAAGTTTTGAAAAGATAAGCAAAAATCAGTTCTGCAAGATGAGCTTTCCAGCTCTCTAATTAGTAAACTACTTTGTAAGTATATTAATGAAAATACACCATCAACTTAATTTTTAATAATGTTATATCCACAGCATTAAAAATACATAAACTACCTTCCTGAGAAGAGAAAGTAGCATCTTAGGAAAAGTAGGTGTGTTGCTATCACACGGAATTTAGGCTGAGCAAGTGAAATTGCTTCTTTTGTGATGTTAAGACCCATCTTTTAGCTAATTGCACTGGTTTACACCTAACATCCTAGCTACTCAGCGTGCTGAAGCCATGAAGATCAGAAGATCAAAGACAGTCTGATCAGAAAATACTGGGCAGTTTATCCAATTTATCTTTCAAAATATTGGACTGGAGGTGTGGGTCAAGTGGTAAAGCATTAACCTTGAGTAAAAAATCTAAACAAGGGTCTTAGGCCCTGAGTTCAAGTCCCTATACCAGCACAAAAAGAAAAGAAAAAGAAAAATCCGTCCTTCAATTATGCAGTTGGATTAAGTCAAATTATTTTGTCTTGTCCCACACTTGAAACAACAAACTCAGTGCCCTAGAAATTCTTGCCAGTAATTGCTATCTCTTTGTTTTTTGTCTAACATGGGGCTTGAACTCTGGGCCGGGGTGCTACCCCTTAGCTCTTCAGCTCAAAGCTAGCGCTCTACCACTTGAGCCACTGCACCACTTCTGGTTTTCTGAGTGGTTTACTGGAGATAAGAGTCTCATGGACTTTTCTGCCCAGGCTGGCTTTGAACCCAAATCCACAGATCTCAGCCTCCTGAGTAGCTAGGATTACACGTGTGAGCCACCAGCGCCCGGCACTGATTGCTTTCTCTAGCCAAGTTTAGCCACTAGTTCGGTGTCTGAATGGTTTGGAAAGCAGTGTGTTTCTGAAGTAAGAGAATCAAATAATGAAAAAAAGATGGTCTTAAAAGATGCATCTACTGATGTTCCTGTCTAACCTGCTCTGACAAGATTTCCACCTCACCGCCTCCCATCTCACAATTACCTGGTCCTCTGGCCTTACACATGCTGCCAGGCAGGAGTGCTTTATGAGGCTGTGTGCATGGATAAGACAGGTTGCTTAGCTCCATTTAATAGTCAACTCACTGAGCACAGGCCAGAGAAGAGCATCTTATATCTGGCACCTATATTTTGCCTACTATTAAAAAATTGCATCTTGGGCTGGGAAGATGGCTCAGTGGTAGAGTGCTTGCCTTGTGTGCATGAGGCCCTGGGTTCGATTCCTCAGCACCACATAAGCAGAAAAATGAGGAAGTGTCACTGGCTCAAGTGGTAGAGCACTTTCCTTGAACTGAAGAGCTGAGGGACAACGCCCAGGCCCAGAATTCAGGCCCTACAACCTGCAAAAAATATAAAAAATAATTGCATCTTGACAAAGTCCTGGAGAGTTGAATTCAAACAGTTTCCTCTGCATCATCAATATATTTCAGGCTAAAATGCATAGACAGAGGCTGGCCTTGGATAGCCCCTTGTTTGAAACTTTTCTACTGCTTAATTGTTTTAGGATATGTCGATTTGAAATCTGTTCATTCTTTACTAGTTTACTCTCGTTTGTGGTTCCTTTTCAGTAGCATTTGGCTTAATTCTGCATATGCTCACCAAATTCTTAGTTCATGTATTATATTTTTCCCTAACTGGAAAAGCTGGCAGTAAACTACTGTCACCCTGCTAATCTCTGTCCTGCTGATTACATCTTTGCTGGTTAATCTTCCTTTAGGAAGCCTCACCTGAACAACCTCAGACAAAAGTTAGGTGTTCTTCATGGATTATCATACTTACAATCATTTCTATTAGCAACAGCCTCCCTCTGTGAGAGGCTGATTGCTTACTAGTCTGTCTTTTGAGGTCAGGTTATTAGTGCTTCACATAAATTATATGTAGCATTCTTATTGGGCCACTTACTGGATCTCTCAGTTCAACAGAAAGGACACAGGTTTCTTTACTGGAAGTGGTATGATAGTATAGAAAGGGCATGAATGAGATTCAAATCCTTCCTGCTCCTTTAACAAGTGGATAAAGCCATCCAACTAATGCAGTTTTATTGCTGTCAGTTCTCCTGTGGAAATATAAAGAGCTATCTGTAGGAATGTTGTGACAGTTAGAGCTGTATCATTCTTCATATCTAAGCATTGCTGGATGGCCTAAGATAGTCATGATTCTTTTTATTCCTCAGAGATTTTTACGAAGCGCACATGACTGGATTCAATTTCTATCCTTGGAAGTCTGTGTCTTCTCAAGATATGATAGACATACATGCTAGTACATAACATATGATGTGAAGTTTAGTGTGTGTGTGACTGCATGTGTTCCAGCTTAGATGTTGATAGATACCTTGAAAAAGCATTGGCTATTCAGTCAGTATAAGCAAGCATCAAGTCTATAATTTTGAAATGTTAGCTATGAACTGAGACGTAGAAGATAATTCTGTTCTGACTGGACTTTTTCCTGCAACAAATCAGAAGGTGATTTCATGCACGTTTTATTGCAGTTTTAATGGGACCAAAGGCACTCCATGTGAAGTACTAAAAGGTAAGGATAAATAGTAATTAAAACTCAATCATGCAACTTGCGGAATAAATAGTTTGTTTCCTCCATGCTCTTTTCTTTACTCTCTTGAAATAGAGAATATGTTCTACTCTCTGAGGGCAAGTATTTGGCTAGACTTGCTTCCAGAGAGGTCACTACCCAGTTTCATTCACTGGAGAGAGCCTGGCCTTTTCTGACTTTCTTTCTCACTTGTGCTCTGCTCTGAGGCTGTGTTGCCAATAGTTTGTCTTTGCACAGAAAAGGTCTGTGAAATAGGAACCTAAAAGCATGGTCTAGGTAAAAGCTCACGCTAGAATTTGAATCTTTTTCTGTGGAAAAAAAATGTGAGGATCTGATGAAGGCAAAATGCCTTGCCTCCTTTTTCAGTCTAATTACGAGTTACATAAATATTATTAAAGTTGAATACGCAGTCATGCCCACCCCACTCACTGCTCTAGCAAATCACTTAAAATCCTGAGTGTTATTTCTTGGCACCACGTGACTATAAACTTGAGGGTACATTGACAAAATCCAGTTGTAACTTAATTGAGCCGACTCAATGCGGCTTAGATTTTTGAAAAGCTGAATGCGTGGAAAGTAGAAAACTTTCAAATTGAGAGAAGAACAAATTCTAGCCTTCTGATTGCTAGAAGCAAAACATAATGACAGTAAATTAAAAAATCACTTCTGAATTTAGGGAAAGTGTTGTTCAAACCCCTGCTGAGCGAAACCAGGGAGGTTTCACAGAAACTAGTAAGAAAGTTCATTTCTTTCCCTGAACAATCAAGTGCAGGATGTAACACAAGTTCTGTTGTGCAGTGAGGAACTATAGAGGAAAATAACTGTTCAAGGATTGAGCATGGAAATGACGTGGCAGGGAAGATACCAATAAAATCCTACCTTTCCGTTGCAGCCTCAGTTCAAAAGGTGGAAGGGCACATTATTCATCAAAACAATTCAAAACTAAAGAGCCGTCTATTCTCCTTCATTTCCCCTCTGTTTATTTCTTTATTTGTCAAGGTATAATCCTAGTTCAAAACTGACTTTAAAAAACCTATTTTACCAGCACTGATTAAAAAGAAAATGACCTACCCTATGATTTTCATAAACTGTAATTTATTTTAAAAGTTTATACCTGAAATTGTGAATACAGAATGAACAGGAAATACTTGCAAAAGTTAGCTGGTAAATTTGACTCTATCTTTCATGCTAACCATAGGCAGAATAATTACTCAATACTGAGAGGTCAGTGGTCACAGAGAGAAGTTCATTTATTGACTTTTGGAAATGTTTTGTTGGAAAATATATTTATAAAGTATGAAGCCTGTGTGGGTAATTGCACATTGCAGACTCTGGTCAGATGTGTTTTGTTTGGATTATTATTCTTTTACTCCACTTCTAATAATAACTACATGAAAAGAAACCAAGCAACTTCTTGAATGAAGCAAACTTGGTCAAGGTTCATAATCAGGTTAAGAGTTAGTGGCAAATCTTTATTATTTCTTTAAAACAAAATCCTTTGCAATTAAAACGACGAGTGACTACATTCATCACCCATATTGATTCCGAAGTATTTGCTTTCCTGTTCCTTATTTAGAAGATTTTTATCCACAAATACTGCCGCTGCATGATTAGATCATTTTTAGATCATAAAAATGACTACTAGATTATTTACAAGTAGATTAACTGGGTAATTAGATAAGGTTACTTACAGCCTGCTTGCCGTCAGTTTAGAGTAATTAAATTCAAATATGTGGAAAGAACGGAAAAAAAGAAGACTCCTTTAAAAGGCATTGCTTTTACTCTTAATGAGCATCGACTAAAGCTGTACTTTCATGGAATTAATAAAAGGAGGAGATCATTAGAAAATCTGTAACATTTGTATCTAAAAGGTTAGCTCAAAACCTAATTTCCAAGGAAAACTTTAGGCTCATTTATATTCATAATGCAAACAATAGATGTTTTGATTTGCTTCTTGATTTCTGATGCTATATATAAAGGGAATTAGTATTTAAGTACTGTTTTGGAGCTGTAATTAGCTTAAAGTTCCAATCTGTGGCCTGTAATTTTATTAATGTTACACAACTAAAATTCTGGCTACAAACTGAACTTGAGTAGGGCTGAGAAGGAAAGGTAGATGAGTGGTGACAGGTCATTTCCACTTTTTTCCTTTGAAATGCCCAACTCACTCCCAGACTCTCCTGCTGTTCTGAAAATTAGGGAGAAAGAACATTGTGGTCCGGGCTTTTCTTCTTCCTATCCTCCTCCTGCCTGTTCCTCAGCATGAGTTCCTGGCTGCTCTTTGCTGATCTTCCCTGATTTCTTCATGGTAAGAGGCACTGCTTCTTTTGGCTTAGATCTATGGATGCTTCAGAGTGTCTTAAATATTGCCAATCCTTTCTGAAAACTTTGCTTGTAAACAGGAACATAGTCTAGCTGGATGTGGCTGCTCAACCTGTCATCCTAGCTACTTTGGAGGTGAGCTAGGGGGGTGATGGTTCAAAGGCAGACCAGGCATTAAAAGTGTGGGAGACTGTGCCTCAACCAATGGCTGGGTGAAATAGTTATCCTAATTTATGGGGAAAGCACAAAGGCTGGGCACAATAGTATCTCCCTATCATTCCTAGCCCCATGGAGTAGAAGGATTAAAAGTGCTATCCCACTTCGAAAATAACCAATGAGAAAGGGTGCTGGAGGCATGCATCAAGTGTTGGAGTGCTTTCCTACAAGCATGAGACCTAGAGTTCAATCCCTAGAACTTCCAAAAGAAAAAGAAAAGACACAAACTGAATGCATTGATATACCTCATCTTGTTTATGTCAGTCTTTGGGAAGAACTATACTCTCCACTCCAGGGAGTGGAGTTCCACTGAAGAAGACTTGAAGGAAATTCACTGAATATTTTTAATTCTACTAGAGAACAGACATATTTTAAACAAAGAAAAGCATACACATAGTGTTTGTAAATAATAATATGCATAGTAATAACTGGGGAGGGATTAAAGCTCTGTTTCATCATTTTGGAACCTCAGAGAAGCAACGAGGAAGCCAATGAAAGCATAGCTTTGCAGGATAAGGATTATAACCTCAACATATTTTAGCTTGTGATCTGTGCCAGTTGCTCAAGAATCACTCTGCCTCAGCTTCTTCATGTGAAATGGAGACAAAAATCTTAGGGCCGTCCTGAGGACTCTGTCAGAATCTGAGTATAAAGTCCTTGCGATGGCCTGAGCTGTGGTCTCCCCGAATGCAAATGTTGAAGACCTAAATCCTTGTGTAGTTGAATTGACTATGTAGGAAAGGAGAAGCTTTATAGAGGGAATTAAGTTAAGAAGAGGCAGTAGGGTAGACTAATCCAATGTGACTAGTGTGCTTATAAAAAGGGAAAGTTTGGAAACAGTTAGCTTGGGCATGTACACACACATGCACTAAGAGCTGCCAGTGTGATCAGCCTCATATGCTCAAAGATATTCTTGTCTTGTCTCTGTCCTAGACCCCCATGGACATGCCAAGCAGTCTTGCTGTCGCCAGGCACAGTCATCTTTAAATCCTTCACAAGATGAGCACATGGGCCTACTCTGTTAACAGAAAAGAAAATCTTTATATTCCAATACTGTACACTGAGAAAATAAGGCAGTTCTTGCCACTATGTCAGTAATCACACTGGAGTCCATTGGACCACCATGTTTACATTGGTTTTACTTCCAATTTTTACTTCAGTGGCTTTTATGTCTCTCTGAATGATGATGCTGGGTGGTAACATTGGACCAAGATGAGATTAGTTTCTTGATTGCCGAACGTCAAGGTGAGGATTTTGTATGTCATTGAAAAATCATTGTGTATGTAAATATGAGAAATCATTTATGGAAAGTTGTGATGCACATATGCCAGCACACCTTCTTTACAGGTGTTGGTCTGCCCTTGCATCCTAGAAGGGGAGTGTATGAGCCAGACACAGAAATGTAACAAGATGAAATGGTGCTCCTAGATTCTGGGCATGGAGTTTAAAAACCATTTTGTCAGAACCATGGCAGCATTAGACTAATTACTGACTTGTAAGTGTCAATACTCCTCAGGCTTGAACACAATTGGAATGTTCCCCCTGTCTTTTTCATCTGTATTTCAAACAGGCTTTTTATTAATAGGACAGTGCTTGACAATTCTTCTCTAGTTTTTGCTAATTGATTCACATACTCTAGTCAGAAGTTTATTGATTGATATAAGCATTTCACACCATCAACATTTTTATGTGTTAGTGAGCATACTATTTCTAGTCTGGGAGTTCAGAAGAATAATAAGCTATAAAAAATGAATAACAAACTTTACAACTTTGGTGGGGGGAGTATGGGAAGGGATGGGAAGGGGAAACAAGGAGGAGGCAACAATGCTTGATAAGAAATGTACTCATTATCTTGCCCATGTAATTGTAACTCCTCTGTACGGTATTCTCACAATAAAAAAAAATCATGTAGCATCTTTTCAATATGGACCTTTTACTGGAGGCTCACTTTTTAAGCGCAATTGCCTGAAGAATAAGTTCCTTCAGTCACTCCATATTTAAAAACAAATGCTAATATATCAAAACATTTTACAAGAAATTTAAAACGGGGGAAAGGTTAGGGAAAAAAGGATATGCAAGAATGTTTGGGGGGTTGACTAGGATCAAAATATATTATACATATGTATGAAAACATCACAGTTAAAACCCTGACTTTGTAAAATTAATATATGCTAATGAAAATAAACAAAAATGAAGAATGAAGCCACAAATATTGTTTGCTGAAACATCCATTAGAAAGTGTATAGCCTTAAGAGTTCTTATTGCACAAATCAAAGGAGAAAAAATTGAGGTTAGGCCATACAAATATTTAGAGCAAAATATATTTTAAATGAATTTCTGAATTTCCTATGTTCTCATCATACTTCATTAGTTCTTTGATTTACTAAGCTGTCATCTTACCTACAGATAAGATATTGCATATTGTTTATAGGTAATCATTATAAATGAGGTTAGTTATTTGTGCTAGGAATTTCTTCCCCAAATAATTGGTAATTCTTTAATTGCAGGAAATACTTCCCTTAGCTTTAAATTCCATTAAGTGCATTTGATAAGCATCTAGGATATTTATTGAAGGTATGGTTGAATAAGACATAACTTCCAAAAGTTATAATCTTTTCGACAGCAAGAGAAAGAAAGTAGGCCATCACACCTAGGAGAGACTACAGAATAAAATGAAGAAAAAACAGAGCTGTGTACTGGTTCTATTCACTTGGCCACTTTTTTTCTCCTCCTGGGAAACCTAAACAAGCACCATTTACAACCTGAAGGTCAAGGGATTTTGTGGGAATTTTGTGTTCTGCTCCATATAATGCTTCCTATGGAAGGTCAGACAGGAAGTTAGACTTGGCTTACTTTCATCTCCAAATCAACTCTTACTCCTCAGTTAACTCCAAAAGAGATTTTTAGGATTTTTGAAGATTTTCCTGGTTTAGGAATTCCCTATTGGTCTGAGAAAGTGTATTGAAATCAGTGACACCTTCAACCATATATTGACTCACTGATTAATACTATTATCCATTTAGTGTAAATTGATAGCACTTAAACACAGAATTATACAAAGTCATGATGCCTTTGGGAAGATAGTAGAGTAAAAAAAAACCAGGGAAGATATTTTTTAAGTTTCCAAAATTTGTCTATACTTGGCGCTGACTTCTGAATAGAAGACTTAACAGGTGCAATTTATTGTGGCATTATTTAATTCATTTTTAATTAAAGGAGCCACACTTTATATCTAGTGTATAAACATAACCCTAGTAGACTAACTATACAATTAGTGTCTTGCTCAGGGCTGCAGAGTAACATATAATGACAAATATCTGAAATTCATCCTCCTTGTAAGCAATGTAATCTATGTCCAGTCACCCACAATTTTATATGAGTTCCCAGAGAAGCCATTTAGAAACAAATTTGAAGTGTACATAATAATGGTGATGAAAATAAACATTAAGAACAGGAAGAAATGATAAATATAACCTTTAGACCACATAGCTTCCTAGGATGTCGGCTATTTCAGGAACTGAAATGATACATTTATCATATTCTCATCTGTTCAATATATAATTATTTTAACTATTATGTGTGTTGTTTATAACCCATTATCTTGCAATAACAGCTTGCATGGATCACTGCATAATTTTAAAACATAATGGCTTTGCTTGCCACTATTTGATTTCCAGCTCTAAATCTGCTGACTTTAACTATATCTGTGCCATGCATGCTGGGTAAATTGGTTTTTATTTTCTGAAGATTTATCTTAGAATATGCACCTGGATTATCTTTTCCATAAACTAGTTTTCTTTGGTTCTGGTTCGTGTAGTGACTTACTTTCAAAAATAGAGGCAACTAGCTTCTGTACAGGCAAATTAATTAAATGAATAGGATTGCAAATCAGAGACATTTATAGAGGTGAAGGAGACAAGAATAGGGCATTTGTCTAATTATCTAGATGATGTGATCAATAAAATGTAGAAATTAGACCATGATCTCTTGAATTACTAAAATTACTTTGATGATATTAACCAGATAATTGCCTTTGCAGTGCAGATGCTTGCTACTATAGCTAATCAATATTTATATAAGAGGATGAACATATGGGCTTCCATATGGGCTGAATTTATAACTTGTTCTAGTTAGCTTGGTTGGGTGAGATATTACATTTAAAGACATATTTATTTATTCCACCACTAGGATATGTTGAATACCTACTGCATGCAGGAAGAGAGCTAAGCACCAAGTTAATAAAGTAGTTTGACAATTCTTGCATCCACAAAAATCACTGGGTACCAGGGAGGCAGTCACAGAGGAAGGAGTACATCATCGTAAAATGGTGTAAATGCGATAGTAAAGGTTAATCACAAGCATGTGAGTGAGGAGAAGAGACCTGTATGGGAGGGTGTTGAGAATGTGTTTGAGAAAATGTAGCACCTGCAATGAGCTGTGAAATTTTGTCAGAAGAGGAAATGGCAGGAAGGGCAGAGGTCGTATATGGTACAAGATGAGCATCTGCCCAGGGAAACATGGAAGAAAATAATTATATCTCACCCACTGGTTTTAAAGAAAGGAAATTAGTGTGAAAAGTTTGCTGGTGGCCTTTTGGAAACTGAAGGTGTTGATATCAACTGGATTCAACTCTCTCTTTAAGCTGGAGATAGGCTGAGATGAGGTTAGTGGATGTGGAGTTGGGGCTTGGTGATAATGATGTGGTATAATGTGGTAAACAGCAATGTATACAACAAGCGTTCCACTTAGGCATAAGGGAAGAGAAGGCAGACTACAGTATTGACCTAGCCTTGGGTCAATTAAAAAAAGAATATTTGATTTCCATGAAAATAAAAGAGCCAAATAAATATTAAGATAAGCATTAATGTTGATGTTTCAAAACTTGAGTAATTAGAATGTTGATGTCCGTTTCAAAAGTCATATTGAAACTTGAATTCCTATCACAGCGATATTAAAAGATACAGTTTTTAGGAGATGTTCAGTATGTTTTTAAGATGGCCAGAGAGGGTGGCCTAGACCCCTTTTTGCCTGCCTATTCTTCTGCTATGTGAAGGTGCTGCAAGAAATCTCTCCAACCCCTGACACTGAATGCCAGTTGGTTGATGTTGGGAATCTCAGCCTCAAGAATTGTAGGAAACACCTTTCTAATTCTTTTTATGGTATGAATAAAGACAGTTATACTTAAAACACTAATTGAATGCATAACCCATGAACTATGGAAGTCACTCTTCCCTGGCCAGAGTTACATAAAGGAGTTAACGAAAAGATTTGAAAAGTACAGTCTTCTTTTCAGTACAAATGTCCTAAATCTGAGAGGGCACTGAGAGAGAAATTATGGTCTTTACCAAAGTACACATGATGTTGAAAAAATGAGGAGTTAGGACATAGGTACTTTTTAAGAGGTACTGAATGAGAAGTATGAATAGAAAATTTCCCAAAGAGTATGCTTTTGCATGACAGATCTAATGCTGTCTGACTAATCTGCTGGACAGCTCATTCTGGCAGTGAAAATCCAAGTAAACCAGGCCCAAAGAAACATAGGTCCCATGCTTTCCCTTATTTGCAATAACTAGTATACATCTAGGATAATCTTACCAGACAAGTAGAAAAGGTCAAAAGCTATGCACATATGACCATATAAGATAGTGCTACGCGAAATGAACCCAAGATAGGGACACAAGAGGATTTTTTCCTTTGTTGCTGTTGTTTGTAAAGTACTTATAATGTACTCTGTGATTTCTTTTGTTTCTTTCACATGTTCTTCCCCCATGGTATAACTCCTGTTTTTACTGTATTTGATTCTGCTACCCTGCATCTTGTATATACATTTTTATAAATTTGGGGAGAGGAAGGGAAATAACAAAATGCTGAAATAAGGATACAGGTTGACCCATTGTAACCATGAAATGTACAAGACACTATGTTGAAATGAACTTTACAACATCGGCAGTGGTAGGGAGTTGGGGGGGGGGAGTGGGAAGGGAGGAGTTGGGGAGATAGGGAGGAAAGGGACGGTAGGGAGGAGGTAACAATGCTCAATAGGAAATGTACTCATTACCTTACTCTTGTAACTGTAACAGTTTCTTTACAAGAAAAATAGATATTAAAAATATAACAGAGTATATGTTTCTCTATTAACTTTAATTATTTTCAGTAATATAAAATGTCACTAGTTCTCATGAAACTAACTTCAATACTAGCTTACTAAGTAAAAGTTTAAATAAATATTAAGGTCTATATAGGTAACTAAGTAAAGAATTTTATCTTTTACTCTTTGATTTTTTTAAAGCTTGAATTTAAATATCAAGCTTCTATATTCAAACTTATAATTTTCATCCTGTCAAAACTGAACCAATAAATTACATTTTTATAGCAAAATGATGGCAGAAAGCTTGCCATATTTTACATTGCTCTCAGAGACATCCCATGTACACTGGTATTTGGAAATAAAGTTTCATTCTTAGGCAATAACTTTATTTTAGGACAGATCAATTAGGAACCATTTATATAGTTTCAAATTATTAGCCCAGGACACTTATGCTTAAGAGTTTACTAGATTTTAACTTGATATTAACTAGGATTAGATCAATAAGAAATCTTTCCGATGCTAGCCATGTTCAGACATAGACCTCTGAGGACACAGGACAAATTGATTGTGTCTATTTCTGATGGCAAGATCTTACAATCCCCAGATGAAACATGTTCAGTGCTAACATAGCAATGGACAGGAGCTATAGAACTTGAATGGAGGCCCTCTCCCCAAATGGAAGTTTAGAAGATACCATCCAGAGGAAAGGTGTTCCGAGTAAGAATTAGCCCAACATGAAAAATAAGAAGTTGAAAGCAGTATGACAAAAGGGGTGTTATCATAACTTCCCATTAGGAAATTTTCAATATATTTGTTTCATATGTCTCTGTTCCACATACATGGAAATGAAACATGGTGAACATAGAAAAACAGTGCAGATTTGTGTTTCTAGAAGATGGCACAACTGTTTTGCACTTAGGTGTGCTGCATTTACATATGTGGATAATGATTATAAAAAGGTCTTAGCTTCAAAATTCTAATTAGAGTCTATCCTGAGTCTATTGTAGTATTCCAGGAGAAACATAATGGGGCAAATTCCAATGTATAAATAAAATGCTCCTCTGAGAATTTCTCAGATCTTTTTGGGCCCAAATTGACCATATATCTTAGTGGTTCTGTAAGTCATAAATGTGATCTCTGAGGACATGTATCTGTTGCCTCTATGTGAGTCTACACTATCTTGGCTTTAGGATGCTGCTTTCTACTCCTATTCTTAGTGAATGAGTTCCCTAAGGGGCCATGTAGAGAAATCGCCATGTAGAGAAATCTGCAAGAGGCTCACTGCAATTAGAGATGCCAACCAATGAAAATGTACAAAGTCAAAGTGAGTTATGGGCTCTGTGGTAGCTCCCAAGTGACAAAAGTGGGCTGGCCTAGAGTTGATCAGTTGATTTGCTGGCTGATCAGAAACCAGCTACATCATGACTAGGAGCATGTACAACAGAGAGATGGGATTTCCTGCCCACCAGATGGAGACCCAGAGGACCTCGGTTAGAGTAAATGGGACTGTCTAGACAGGGCCTTAAAAAGGCTGAGAAATCAGTGCAAGCTTTTGCCAGGATAGGTGATATAATAGGAACTCACTGAATGAAAGTCCTTTAAGAAAAAGAGGAAGCTCCAAAGCCCTCTGGCCCATTGGGAGCATCAGTTTCCATTACCTGCCAACCTCTAAACCACAGGGTAGTAAATAGGCAAGTAGTATTTGTCCTTTTTTTTTCTTTTGGAGCCTGGTAGGTGTGAGGAAGATGCAATCAGAGGTAGAAGAAAGGAGAGAGGTCTCTTTGTTTTGTTCTGATTTTCCAGAAACGTTGAGTTCTGAGAAGGGAAAAATCTGTGGTTAAATCAAGTTGGACTTCTGATTGGGATCTTAGACTGGGATATTGTTAATCATTAAATTGAGGCGGGCTTTTCACATAAATGAACTCTAAGACTGACATTACCTTAAGCATACAAAAATGTCAAGAGATGTGTCCAGATTTTCCACAAGATGGGAACACAAACAAATGGGCTTTGCTGCCTTGGTAAGTTTACCAGTGGCATCATCATTAATCGAGAATGGACCTATTTTAGCAATAATAGATTTAATAGAGAAAGTACTCAATTAGGGGCGCTTTTGGGAATGGGGATGGTAGCAGCATATCCAAGCAGAAATTCCCAGCTGGCAAATGACTGGATAGATTTAAGCTTGAGGGAAAATTGAGTTGTGCTCAAAGAAACACTTGTTATTTCCCTTTCTTTCCATCCAGTTTCCATCAAGCCTACACATAGCTGCCCCAAATAAACTATCTGAAACATCTTTTGTCTCTGGCTCAAGAAAAATGGCTCCCTATTAGTCATCAATTACATTTGAATTTCTCAGCTCAGAAGGCACGTTTCCAGTTTTCCTTTCTATTGACTTAAATATATTGCTCAGCTCTTTTACCTAGGACCATTCCATCTAGGCCCAACAGAATTCCCGATGCTTCATTCATCCTTTATTTGCTCACCATGCTGGAATGCCCTTCCAGCCAAATTCTATTTTAATTTCCATGCAGGGCCTCTTAATGTGTGAGGCTTAGGGAACTTAAGATTTTTGTTATGCCTCCAAGGTTGCAGGTGATTTTGTATGTATTTATGTATGTATGTATGGGGGAAATGAATTAAGTTTAAATCAGCTTAAGTGAAGATCCGAGACCCTAAAAATAATTTTAAATATTAGGTTATCCTAAAATCCCAAATTCCCTAGTTCATACCCAATTCTGAGCTCTTCACAGCCCCTGTGATTAGAGGTCTTCAATCCAAATACTCAAATGTGCTTGCTCCTGACACAGATCCTCTTCCCATGGCCCTGCAGCTAAGTCTTCGGCACTCAGCCAGTTGTTATTTTTGTTATGGCAGCCTGAAATGGCTAAGATGCTAAACCTGGTTGGCCATTACCCAATGCCCTGTCACCTTTCTTGAACAATTATCTGTGTGGTCTGTGAGTGAAAATTCTTCAGTTTCTGACATCACTGAACTGGACTCCGAATGCTTCATGCTTCTCTTGATACCACTCCTGACCTTTCCCTGCCAAATCCTGTCCTTTCTGCAAACAGCTGCGGTGTCATACTAGACTCTAGTGATTATGCTGATGGTACCCATACTGCTAATAAGTAAGAAGCAATGCTTCCACTGTGCTTGGCAATGTATTTAATATTTCCTATGCCCTGCCTTATTTCTCCTCACAACTACATAGCCTTACTTAGTGCACATTTTAACAGGACCCTCCGTTTGAAGGTAGCTAGCTACCCTTTATTGAGCAACAACTGCATGATGAACATTTTGCTAGGGGAAAAAATGGTGGATTTCTGACAGCCATCATCTATGGACCAACAGACGAGACAATATATGACTTAAGCAGGGGAAGCCAATTTGGGTGAAGATAGAAGGTAACTTACAGGCAGACAGGATCTAGTGGGAATCAAAATGATTCCATCTTAAGCCTCTACATGGAGAGAAAAGAAATAAAACATACTTAAAAAGGATCCTGAAGCAGACAATGCTGTCTACAGTGGGAACCAGATCTTTCCTGTTCCTGTTTGTCTTTTTCCCCCTCCCCCCAGTCCCTTGTATCTCCAGGAATATTACCTAGTGAAATCCATGCATCCAACACATAGGCAGAAGAGAAAATTGCAATTCTGACTTGAGGAAAATGCAACATGGAGCATCAGGTGACTCAGCCCTGTGACTCAGTATCTCAAGGCGCCAAGCTAGCTCCACACAACAGAACAGATGCTGCAGGTGAGGAAGCCAGATCAGTGATCAGCACCCACTCCACATACACATGAGAGCAGCCGTGAGCTCCTGAGTTTAGGATTCAGGTCTTCTCGGACTCAGTGGGACCAAGTAACATATTCCTAGGAGATGACAGCTAATAGTGTGACCTCCTAACTCCTTCATGGCCTACGGCAGACTGGAAACAAAGCAGAAGGAGCTGTTACTTCTCCCTTGAAACAGAGCCTTAGAGAATTCTCATAGTTCTCATGATACTGGTTCTATGCCGGGACACACAGCACAACTAAAGTGAAGTAGAGAGAGGAGGTCTCTAGGGGGACAGTGATTGTTCTTCCACTAAAGGGATGATACCGATGCATGCTGGAACACAGAGCGGGATGAGATACTGGAAGTGTGGATCATTTTGAGAAAAGGACTATGTGGCAATCGTCTGTGCTATCACCACAGACAGAAAACTGACTTGTTGTGTTTGTTTTTGTTTTGTTTGTTGGTTTATATGTTTGGGTTATATGTTTGATTTTTCTTTTCCTTTCTTTTAATTTTTTCTCACTGCTTTCACTAGTAATCTATCCATTTCCATCTTCCTTACCCTCACCCCTGACATGACAACTGCTACTCACAAGTGAATTTTATTACCACACCAAGCAAATTAGTTGCTGATACCTATCCCTCTTTCTCCCAAATCATCTTTTATTTTTGTTTTCCGTTGTGCTGGTCCTGGGGCTTGAACTCAGGGCCTGAGTTCTGCTTCATTTTAATCAAGGCAAGTGCTTTGCCTTTTGAGCCACAGCACCACTTCTGGCTTTTTTTTTCTAAGTAGATTTTTCTGAGTAGTTTATTGAAGAGTCTCATGGACTTTCCTTCCCTGGGCTAGCTTCAAAACACAATCCTCAGATCTCAGCCTCCTGAGTAGCTAGGATTACAGGTGTAAGCCACCAGCACTATATCTCTTTCATTGCCATTAAAAATTCTTAATAATTTAATTCTAATCATATGCACCTATATAAAACATCCTCTAATACATATACATATCATGACTGGTTGTGTGAATAAAGCTCTCAATGGTATACTACTGTATATAAATTTATACACTACTGTATATAAATATTTTACTAAGTTTTAAAATAGAGAAAATACTAGAAATGAAATATTCCTTCACACCAGCACTAAGAAATGGCTCATAAACTCAGATAATACCCAATTTAGTGATAATACACACAAAAACCCAGTGGGAAGACTTCATGAAAATGAATGATCAGACTACAAAGTGTCCTCAAATGAGTAAAACCCAACACAGAAATACAAGAAATACAAGAAAGCAGGAAAATGCAGCAGCCAAAGGATGAGTGGTCACTAAAGAGATAAAAGTGAATATCCCAAACTTTTCAGAGTCTGATGAAAATAAAAATACAAACTACCAGAATCTTTGAAATATAACTTCTAAGAGAAAAGCTTAGCATTATGCATGTCTATATCAACAAAATAGAGCTCAAAATAGTGCCCTCATAATTAATCAAAAGAGCTTAGAAAAATAAAAGTGAGAACAGTGGACTGTAATTCCTAGAGAGAGCAGTATGAACAAAGAAACAAAAAGCATACACATTGGGACTGAAGGAGTTAAATTATTCCTATTTGCAGATAGTGTGATCCAATTTCTAACCAATAGACTCTAAAGATACCATGCCAAAATGACTAGGGTTGATAAACCTCTTTAGGAAAGTGGCAAGTTCTAAAAACAAACAAAATTCATTAGCTTTCCTGTATATTAACAATGAACAGGTATAGAGGGAAAATAAGAGAACAATCTCATTCAAATTACTATTTAAAAATACTATGAAAAAATATACTCTACCACCATGTAGAGGTGAAAAATCTCCACAAAGAACACTATACAATTCTGAGGAAATAAATAGGAAAAGATACCAGAAGGTAGAATCATCTTTCATGTTCATAGATTGGAATGATTAATATTATGAAAATGGCCATATTGTCAAAAGCCATTTACAAATTCCATGCAAACCCAATCAAAATTTCATATGACTCTTTGTACTGAGAGAGAAATCAAGATAAAAATTTCTATCAAAGTACTAAAGGCTTAAGTAGTCAAAGCAATCCTTCACATAAAAATGCAATGCTGGAGGCAATATAATTCCACACTTAAAACTATACTAGAGAGCTATAGCATCTGAAATAGCTTGGTGTTAGTACTTGAATACCACTGGAACAGGCTAGAAGACACATAAATAAACCCACATACCTACAGCTATATGATTTTTAATAAAAAACCCCAAACATTTATTATAAAAAATAGCCTCTTCAACAAATGGTGCTAGAATAATTCCCTGTCTGTCACCTTGTGAGTAATATCTAATATTAGATCCAAGTTGACTAAAGACCTCTATGTAAGACCTGAAACCTTGAAACTCCTACAAGAAAGAGTAGGGTGACACTAGAACTAGAATGTAGAACACAAGCTAGGGACTTCCTGAATAGAGCTCAGCAGCTCAGAAAATAGGAGAGAGAATTGACAACTGGGATTGTATCAAGCTGAAAATCTATGCAGTAAAGGGTTTAGTCAATAAACGAAAAAACAGCCTACAGAATGAGAGATCTTCATCAGCTATATATCTGACAAGGGTCTAATATCCAGAATATATAAAAAACTCAAAACAGTAAAACACCCCAAGTTAATAAATGAGCAAAGAGCCAAATAGATACTTCTCAGAAGAAGTACATAAGGCCAATAAATATACAAAAAAAATCTCAACATTGTTGGTCATAATAGAAATATAAATAAAAAAGAGATTCCATCTCACTCCAGTCATAATGGCCATCTTGAAGAATATGAACAAAAATACTGGTAGAAAAAAGAGAAGTATAATATAATTGTTGGTGTGAATCTAAATTAGTGCAACAGTTGTGGAAGTCAGTATGGAGACTCCTCAAAGGACTCTAAATAGAACTTCATTAAAAAACCATTAACACCATTCTAGACATGTATCCAGAAATTAAAGGCACCAGTATACTCACATTTATTGCAGTTCTAGGCACAATAGCCCAGTTGTGGAAATAGCCCAGATGCCTCATAACCCATGAATGAAGAAAATGTGATATCTCTAATTATCTCTTTTTTTCTCTCTCTCTATCTGTGTATGTATCTGATATATATACATATATATGTATATGTACATATGTAATATGATACACACATATATACATATAATGGAATAATGGTATGTCACTTGCAGAGATAAGTAGCTTGATGGGGCGGGGGGAATTATACTGTTTGAAATAATCTGGGTTTAGAAAGACAAAGGACTTATGTCTTATTTCATATGTAGTTGTTAGACCTAAACTGTAAACATATATGATAATACATGCATATATATACATATATGACCAAAATGACAATAGTATGATATACACAGGAGTGAGATGTCACTATGGTATAAACTCTTTGAACAATTAACAGACAGTTTGACAAAATGAATGTCAGGAAGCCAAATCATGTCTTGGCTGAGGGACATCAAGACTAAAAGGAAAGGGGCACGATGAATGTAGAAAGGAATGTCAGTCATGATACTCAGTGTATATATATATGAACATGGAACTAGGTGTCTTGAGGAGCTGGTTGGG
This sequence comes from Dipodomys ordii, assembly GCF_000151885.1. Classification (NCBI taxonomy): domain Eukaryota; kingdom Metazoa; phylum Chordata; class Mammalia; order Rodentia; family Heteromyidae; genus Dipodomys; species Dipodomys ordii. The sequence goes on along the minus strand of NW_012267320.1, from coordinate 6,298,262 downwards.
AGGTGAGAGATATGGGAAGAGAATGATGGAAGAGGTAACTGACCAATGCGTTGTACATATAAATGGACATGTTAAATTGAAGTCCCCTGCCTTTTTTTTAACAATTATTTGAAAATAATTTTAAAAAAGAAAAAGAAAAATATGTTTTGCTATGCTTTACCTATTCTATATATGTGGTATATAGTATGTAATATTTATGTGTAGTCTATATATATTAGTACATATGATATGTACTAATATACTATGTATGTACTATATAATATATAATACATATGCTATGTATGTACTATATAATATATAATGTACATAAACATATGGATCAGACATTGTATAGGAAAGGAAAATGAGAAAAACATAAGCTAAAATGATTACATTCAACCAATAATAAACTGAAATTTACCCTGTGTCCAGTGCCTGAGCTAAACAGGTTGTCATATTCATAAGAGTTTGGACTCACAACCCATCACAATCTATGGTGTTCATGGACAGACTGGATTTGCCCCTGAATTCTTTCTGCTTTACTGACTGGTTTCTGCACATAATATCAGGTATTGACTATGTCCTGTAGCACTTCCACTTACTTATGGGTTGGTTAATGGATCTTCTTCAATCTTTTTGTTCCTTCATTTACTAATTAAATTCACTTGTCATCGAGTGTTTATTCTGTGTCCTGGATTGTACAAAAATAAGAGAATTGAGACTGGAAAATTATAGCTTGAGTTAGACATGCAAATGCCTATGACAGTTTAATTATAGCTAAAAGAATGGTAAGGGGCCTACAATTATGAGTCAGGGTCAGCAGATAGAAGCCAGTGCTTGTGCTGAGACACAAAAGATGACAGAGAGACAGCATTTGCATTAGAGGCCTGGGACTTCAGTAGGATTATGGGGCTTATTCAGGGAGCAAGTTCAACAAGTGCATAAGAAAGGACAGAGAAGAGAGATGCAGAGGGGATTAGCAATGAAATTGGTATAGAAACTCTAGATCTTGCCAAAGGGTGTAGGTTTTGTTCTATGGTTTGATAAAGTTTCACTTCTGAACCAAGTCAAATTTATGTTAGTAGATATTAAAAGCCATATTTCCTACTTTTGTTTGGCAGGGGGGTGCTCTTCCTTGAGATGGCCAGTTATCATAACTTACTTAAGGGACTGAGAATGTAGCTGAGGGGCAAAGCAATTACCGAGCCTGTGTGAGAGAGAACTCAGGTGGGTTCAGCCTGCAAAATCACAACAAAAATTATGTACATAATGGAATTCCAACAATCCTTGTAGACATCAATAATCCACACAAATGCCTTTGCTCACAAATGCCTAGAAATCTAACACTACAAAATACCATCATGTTTCAAATATTCTTTAGTCCCCCTCCCCTCTCTTTCTCAATCTGCCTCAAACACTGAGCAGCAATGAGTTGGAGACGGCACATCTGGAAGGCTTCTAGATTCTGAATACAGGGCAGTCACCAGGGATGAATGCATAAGCCTCCACCTCTGCTCTGCAGCTGTATTTTCTGTGACAGATTTGATCTTCATCACATAAATCCAATGTGCTGACTTGCTGCTTTACACTAGTGCTGATCCCAATTCTGAAACCCCTTTAGAATGTGAGAAGTACTAAAAGAAAGTACCATGAAGTTTCAGGAACCGAGTGTCTTATTTCCAAGAAAAGCTGCTACGTGGAAAGTTTGGTTGAGGTGTATATGTACTGTGCTAAAGCAACAACTGCATTTTCTCCTTGGTATATTTTAGTTCATGCCATAATTCCCTCCGTGCCACTCTGGACTGTGGTTCCTCTTTATCCCTGCCATCCACCATTCCATCTTCTCACTAAGTTCCTATACCCAGCCAAAGCTAGCGGATGGCATGGTAAGTCCAGAGACAAAAGTGGATGAGAACAATGGTGACAAAGATTTCTGATGTATTCTCCTCACATCCTTCCTTCCCCCACCCTCACAGCTGTGGAGCCTGAGAATGTGGAATTTAGCTCTTCAGAGTAAATATATATAAAGTGCTTTCTTGCTTTCAACATAGTCCCTCATCTTGGAACTCATTATTTCCTTAAACATGTCCAAATGTGGCCTGGTAATTTCACCCTCTTATGCAACTTAAGTACAAGCAAAAAGGTACTTGGAGTGCTCCCAGTGTTTGATCTAAAGCTTTCACATAGCTTCTGCCTCTCTTTGCACTAGTTTGAGATGAAAGGGAACCAACTGTTTTCTTGTTAAAGATCAAGGTAATCAGGATGGCGATTCAGGACATAACCATGATCGCTGTGGGGAGAAGAGGCCATGTGATGTTTTTCTATTAGGCACAGTATGTCAGATTTATGTAGCTGTCAGACAGAGCATTTCATTTCATGCCAATTTGTAATTTCTTTGTTGTTGTTGCTGCTGATTTTCAATTCCTGTCACCATCCTCAGTAAACTGAGTGGAGCTGTCACATACAGTGTTGCATTCCTAAGGTAAGAGACTCGCTAATACTTTCAAATTCTTACCATGTTCCTGCACGGTTCTTCACAAGTACTGTCTTTATCCATTATCTACACAATGCTGCAAGGTAGATGGTTTTATGCCCCATTTTACAGATGAAAAACCTTAGACACAGAGAGGTTAACTCATTCTGATTAGATTGCTCATTGCAGCAATGGAGCATACATTTAAGTCCAAGCAGAACAGGTTTAGGCTACAATGAGGTAGGAGACACACAAACACAAAAATTTAAGGAAGAACTCTTCTTCAGCCTTGCATAAGTACAGAGTTCACACGTGGGAGTGGGTACTTCCTTAAATTGACTTGAATCCTGAGTCTTAACCCTTACATAGGCTACCTATTTCGTCCTTACCCTTGTGGATGAGTCATCATTCAATGGTTAATAAATTGAGCAGTAGAAAGAGAATCTGTAGGTGATAAAGAAACTGGGAGAAATAGAGTTCAAAGGAAGACCTTTCCAGTGCACCTGGTAGGCATTCTTCTCTCATACCATCTCCCCTCCTGTGTGTCTCACTGGTGGCTTTTCCTCACCAAACTCTTCTCCAATAGTGAGAGGGAAAATGAGACTGAGAATATATAGACCTAGGTATCCTATGGAGAAAATCCTAGAACATTTCGTAGAACACAGTGCATACTCAACTGAGCTTGGCTGCTCCAAAGACTTTATTTCACATCATGGAGACTGAAAATGCCCTAAGACCTATTTTGGAGTGGAAGATAATCCAAGGATATCAGAACAGGTTATTCAACCTGCCTCAGGGAACAGGACAAGGGGACAGCTGTCCAGGGTTCCGGGACATTAGCCAAGAACTCCCCTCTCTCAAATACCTAGAAGATCCTTCAGTGTGCTCACCAGGTGTTGAATAGGAATAGACTTTTCTCTCTAGTTGGCAAAGGTCAAAATAATCACTGTACCATTAAGATACAGAAGTCCTTGGTGCAGCTCTGACTAGCCCAAGCCTTAGGAGTCCACTGGGATCAAGGCCTGACAATGTGGGGAGTCTCTCCAACATCCTGTTGACTTAATGTACCCTGGAATAAGACTCCGTTGAGCTGTTAGCTCAGTGCTAATGGCAAGTGACTTCACAGAATGAAGGATACTTGCAGTCATGATCTGTCACCTTCTTGGAACTCAGAGTATGAGAAAATTCCTGGTGGAGATGACGATCATGAAAACATGCTAACACTGAGATCTGAGAAGACTGATTGACAATGACTTCTCCTGTTAGTTGCTACCACAGGGGAAGCCCACACCAAAAAGGACAAATCAGCTGTGCTCAACTCAAGTGAGAGCCGGGCAAGGCGGAAGCAACATGTACCTCTTTGATCAAGTTCATAAATCTGGGTCCGAGGCGCCATGGCTTGTGTCGATGGCACTGTAGGGAGCTGACCGTCAGTTGTGAGGCCCGATGGGAGGCAATGGCCACCATGTAGACCGCGTCATACATCAGAGCTGCTTCTGTCTGTGAAATCAAACGTAAAGCACATCTTCAATTCCCTCTACGCTCTCCTTCCCTTGCTACCATCAGCACAGGGCCTGTTGCCAGCCTTCCCCTTTGCCTTATCTCAAAGAACACCTATTTTTTCAGCTGAGCAGTTTTCACTCCCCAATAGCTATTTTCCTCCTTACACTCCACAGTCAACTCAAGTCATACTGCTTTCCCCTTTCATTTGCTGGGTCCATTTCTCACACCTATAATCCTGGTTACTACTCTGCAAGCAGAGATTAGGACCACTGTGGTATGAAGGCAGTCTGAGAAAACGGTGAGGGAGACTTTAATCTCAACAAGTAAGCTTGGCTTGATGTATCTTCCTAGTCATCCAAATGATGTGAGAGGGATGCATGGGAGAACTGAGGTCTGCGTTGGCCTCAGGCAAAACCCATAAAAATCCTACTCAAAATCTTAACAAAAACTGGGGACATATGATTCAAGTGGTAGAGCCACTGCTTGGTAAGTGGGTGGCCCTAGATTCAAACCTCACAACCAGCGAAAGAGTAAAGACAATCTACATTTAGCAAGAAGGTCTACTAATGCTAATATTGCAATATCTAAAATCATTCTCATCACTTACCTCTAATCATTTACCTAGGGACTCATTTAATCCTGGAAGTAAAACCAGGAGATTTCCAGGAAAGGACACTTGGTCCCTTCTCTCTCTATTTGTTGTGGGGGATATAGAAATCAAGTTCAATGGTGATTTGGGGGAGATGATGAGCAACAGACAAGTGGATCACAATATGCTTGTTTGAGAAAGTTACTAGTCTTCTTTGGGGCTGGACGTTGCTTCTTTTGCTTTCTTCATAAATTTCCTCTCATTTGCAAATTTTTACATAATCCTCACAGCATTTTATAAAATATACAGCCCTGTAGGTTTCTTTGGGGGGATAAAAATCTCATAATACTCTCACATTTGACCGGAGGGCTTTCATTCCAACTTCAAATAGATTAGCTCATTTAAAATTCTCAACAACTGCTTAAAATCATCAGCAGAACACATAGATAAAACTGTTTCACCATAAGGGAAAACTGACCCCCGGACAGGATATTGATTTGCTAAGGGCTGTATGTATATAGCTGATAATGGGCAGAGTGAAACCGACAGTGCAGATTATAGAATGAAAGTGACTACATGATTTTCCTAGTTGCTTTTTTTTCTTTAATACATTGGTCTATGCAGTCTTTCCTTGGTTTACATGGGGGAGGAGTTGGTTGGTTTTAAGACCTCCTTTGGATATCAGAATATGAGTATGTTTACATCTCTCATATAAGATGGCTTAGTATTTGTGTGTAATTTAAATAATTCGATCATTCACGGTAACTCATCTCTGGATTACCTAATATCTAATACAACATAAATGAAGTGTAAAGTGTTGACATGCTATATTGTTTATCAGGAAAGAGCACAAGAAAAAAAAGTCAATACATGTTTACTATAGGTGCATTTTTTTCTGCAGTATTTTGACTGAATCTGTAGAAGCAGAGCCCTGAGGATACAGAACAGTAACTTTATCCATTCACTGAATGATTGGTTTGGTACAGAAATGTAAAGAGTGAGATTCCAAGGATCTCTAGAAATGTCTGGAAACTTAGTGAAGAAATGAACTTGACTTTCTCAAGGCTGCTTTCATGCTGGTATGAGCAATAAAATGATTCAAAATTGTACATGTGATCAGAGCTTTACAAATCCACGGAAGTAAACCAGTTCTTCTAAAAGTATAAAACTTCTTGACAGAAGATGTTCTGTTAGATGGGCAGATGCTCATTCTAACTATTTTATAGTGCTAATAAACAGCCAGTGCATTTCCTCCTCCTTTCAGTGTTGCGCTGGAGGGCTGCATACTGAATAGGAACTTTCCAGTCATCTTTGGTAATATGTAATGTAATAGAAATTGGCCTAGGTTTCAAATATTCTTCCAAATGTGTTTTGGTTCACATTTTATACATATTGAAAGCTGGATGAAATCTCACTGCTCAGTGCCCTTAAGAAAAACAATCATGAAATGATCATACAGAAAGCTAGCTGGCTTCCTTATCCCCCACACCAGTACATATTGTTTTGGTTATCATAACAATTTTAATTAGAAGTTCAACTCAGGAAATATAAGTGCTTAACTCCCACACATTCCAAAGGAAGAACTGGCCCTTAGCTGGCTTCTGGGAGAAATCATTTAAGCCCTTGGAACTCCTACATGTGTCTTTGTAAACCTGGGGTCTTCAGTCAGGCCATAGAATTTATTCCAGTTAACAGTGTGACTATGGTGAATGTCTATTTTTATTGGCCTGAGACTCTGGCCTCAGCATGCGGAATCAGTTTTGCTTCTAGACGGGCTGGAGACTAGGGGAAATCATGTGACTGCTCTATCATTGCTAGTCAACATATTCCCCTATTAAAATCTCAACTGTAGTAGTGAACTAACAGGAATTCCACCCTCACTACCAATTGGCTAGTTTTATTCTCTGTTGAGACCTGGCACAGCAGGAGCAAGGTGGTAAAGGTAAGAGGACTGGTATTTTGTCTTCAGGGGCCCCACCTGAAGATCACAAGTCTGTGGAGTGGATATTACCAAGGAACCTAAAAGTGGTGATGGTGGCATTACGCATCCTGAGCACCTCAGCACCCAGGAGACAGGAAGAGGCACCCACAGTGAGTGGAATTAGTAACTAGGTTGGGGAAGGTGGTGCGGAGAAGGTAGTACTTAGAATCTAGAAATTCAGTAATTAGGGCAGCAATCCCAGTAGGCCCACTGGGGCTTGGCTGAGAGGTAAACATAATTTGAGTGTCAATAAATATTTATCAGCCTTCAAAAAGGAGAATGGAAAACCAGCAAAGAAGATTGTACAAAACACACCTCGATGAATCCATCGTCGTACAAGCTACACAAGTGGCCAGCTAAGAAGCCACTGAGACAATACAAAAATGTGCCCTTTGTAACTAAATAATGATGTAAATGAATGAGAAAAGAAGGCAGAGTAAGGATTAATTTAGAATGATTTCTGTCCTTGTATTGGCAACATAGCTAGTACCAAGTACATGCTGCAGAAGCTTTTCACGTGTTATCTAATTTGGTCAGCAGAATGCCACTGTAAAATATTATTACACAGTTGCAGACCAACAAACAGGCTCTGAAAGGCATCACACAACTTACGTAAGTTGTTTAGTAAGATAGGATATATGGTCAGGTCTCAGAGCCAGGTTTCTACTACCTGAGACCTTCCCTTTTCTACTAGTCCAGGGCAGTGCAGGCTCAAGGTAGTCATCCTAAGATGTCTTCCCCCTGGACTATGATTATAGGAAATGGTTCATGTAGAAAAGAGGATAAAGCTGCAGACAGCTTCATACTGTGGATGTGTTTGAGCAACCAATGACAAATCAATGTTCTGCTGTCTCTTGGACTCCTGGGCAGTATTGAATCATACACAATTTTGGTCCACAATCAGAGGAGAATTCATCTGAGAGTGAGCCAGTCCATTACTGTTGTCTGTCCACAAAAGCCAAGAAATTGAATCAGCTCAAGTACTAAGAATAATTTTAACACAGTGAGAAGAAACCAAGTAGATTTCAAAAAGAAAAGAAAACCACTCGAAACATCTGACATGTTAATTAACATGCCAGATGATAAAATAATTTATTTTAAATCTAAAGATGTTTTTAACAGTAAATTTTACTGGTTTAGCAAACCATCATTATTCAGTAACAGTTTCTTCATTCAATTTAGCTCTATTTTTAAAGTCAATTCTTTTAACTAAATCTATCTTTCAGTCAAGATTGTTTTTGAACCTGGGCATGACTGACTTCTCTATTTTCAGATTTAGATATGTTTTGACATGTATAACCATAATCTTCAGGGAGTTATTAGTATATAAAGTTCTAAGAAAATTTTAATAGCTAAAATATTAAAACATAGAAAATAGATGAGTATGTGGGATGTCAAAACACATATTTTTTTCTAAAGCATTTTCTAATTCCTATATTGTATGTTTGTATCTCATGTCTATAAATCTATAAATGTATGTGGCACATGAATGAAATAACCATGAGGGTTCAGGGGTGCTCTCTTGGGAGATTATGCATACCATTGGGGTGAAGACAATTCTCTCCTTACAAGTTGGGCAGTGGTTAGCTTAGGACAAAAGTATTAAATAATTGTATTATTTTTAGAATCACTTCTATATTCATTAATCATGCATATTTCTTATTTACAGGGACTTTCATGAGAATATTTCAGGGCTACATGGATACTTTTCATCTAACAATTTGACTTTCAGTGGAAGCTAAACATATATTTATTTGATGCATTAATGTCTTTATCTATTGCCAGTCCTGGGGCTTAAACTTATAGTTTGAGCACGGTTCCTGAGCTGTTTATGTGCATGGTTAGTGCTCTACCACTTGAACTGTAGCTCCACTTCTTTTTTTTTTTCATGATCCTCACATCTTAGCCTCCCCAGTAGCTAGGATTACAGGCATGAGCCACTGGTACCCAGCTTAATGTCTTTATTAAAATATATATTTATTGAGGATCACTTATGTGCCAGCTTTTTTAGGCTGGGGATCGAGTAAAGAGAGATAACATATATATCTTCATGAAGCTTATAGTCTAGAACAGCAAATCAAAACAATTAATCAACTTATAAATGGAGAATAAAATGTCTGTGCAAAAAAAATAAAGCAGGTGGGAAGAGAGAAAATAACAGAGAGGAAGCTACCATAATGCATATCAGTTTGTAGAATGCTTTTCTAGTGAAGTAGCATTTGAGCATCGGATTATCATGGTGGGTTCTAGGCAGTTGTGGCAACAACTGCTTGATGTGCAGTGTCTACGAGACTGATGGAGTTTTTTATCCTTAGGGTAGAGAAGAAAGTGTTTGCTCTTAAATGTCTTAACATTGGATCTGGACTTGGGCTGTGTGATGAGCTCACTTAACTCTATGCTGGATTTATTGGACTTGTTTATTGTCAACCTCTGACCTCTCTCCATGATACAGGTTCCACCACTAAATTAGTCATATCCAGGTAAAACAGAAAAGATTGAAATGCATTGAAGAGTCTGGATAAAATAATACTGGTTGGAGAGCAGTTTTGAAGCTGCATATCTGCATGGCTTGGATCTGATTTTCAGTGAGTGCTATGCACTATTGCTTTCCCTTGTCTAATGTTGACCTGACCTGGCATAAATCATCCACTGCATTTACAGCACTGTGGTGAAGCACCTCTCCTGGTCTGTTAAATGCTTATTTATCCTTTCTTTTTTTTTTTTTTTTTGTCAGTCGTGGGGCTTGAACTTTGGGCTTGGGCGCTGTCCCTCAGCTCTTTAGCTCAAGGCGAGCACTCTACCACTTGAGCTACAGCACCACTTCCGGTTTTCTGGTGGTTTATTGGAGATAGGAGTCTCACGGTCTCTCCTGCCCGGGCTGGCTTTGAACCGCGATCCTCAGATCTCAGCCTTCTGAGTAGCTAGGATTACAGGCGTGAGCCACCAGCGCCCTGCTGCTTATTTATCCTTTCATAGTTCAGAGTCATTGTAACAGCAGCAAGAAGTCAGCCTGAAAACCTTCTCTTAGGCTGGCTGCCCCTGGACTGAACAGGGTGTCTTCTAGCTCTTGGGCTTCCCGAAGAGGATGCCATCGCTGAGACCATTGGCAACAGCGCCAGGGAGTGCAGAATTCCGATGACACAGAAGCAGGCTGAGCTGGTAGAGGTGCCCTGCCTCACTCTGTCTAAATCACATAGTTGTGTTACCTTGTTCTATTGTCTATGCGGACAAGCTATTCTATAAACTCAGTGTAATTGAACACAGACAGCTTTTTTTGTAAATTAAAATATACTGTGATATGGATTTCATGTTTGACATGACAACACAATCTCTGTGAAAGCAGCTTCAATCTGTGGCATGTCAAGTGCCAAGGCTGCTTGGGTAGAGGCTCATCCTGTGGTAGAAATCTTGACAGGCAGCAGAGATAATGTTTTTCTCATATGTGTGTATGTGTGTGTGTGAATATACATGCAATATGTATATATTGTATACAATAAGCATATCTCATTTAATATAAAAGTATAAAATATATACATTAAGGATATAGAAATACATATTATATTTAATATAATAAATATAATATCTCTATATAGGTGTATATGTATTATATATATATTTATAAATCTGGTATTTCCCAGGACATTCTCTACTTGCTTTTATTCAAAGCAACACTTTAAATCACTGCAAGGCTCATTTGTTCCAAAATGCTCCCCATCATGGTCTATCAGATCACTGTGTGTTGTCAAAGTTATTTCAGGTTTGCAAAAAAAACAAACCAGTCAGGGACTCTGAACATGGGACCATCCAGAACCACTTAACTCATTCATTTATTTCTCCTTTTCATTTGTTCATCACAGTGAAAAGGAAAAAAAAAACATGAAATCCCCAGTTCATTTCTCAGTGAGATGATATCCTTTCAGTTATCAGTAAATTGCATCTTAAAAGCAAGAGCGCGTCTCTGGATGATGGGACAGAGAATGAAATACTATGCCAATTTAAAATGCTATTACCTGCTCGCTTTCCCCAATCTTTCCCCTTAGGTACCACTGCTCCTCCATAGAAAGCATTTCTGTTATCATTTCCTGTTATTTTCTTCATCACCCAAGGAGCTTCATTAGAGAAATAAAGTGAGGGTGGATGCATTTGACAACTAGAGACAAACGATGCTAAGCGAGGAGCTCTCTGATGAGGCTGTTTGCATTTTTTTCCTGTTCAGAAGAGTATCTCTGCCTCGCAAGGAGACAGAGTTGGCATCTGCTTCCAGAGCAGCATATGGCTAGCGCTAAGCACTGTCAGTGTCTGCAGAGGGGAGTCTGTACGTCTTCAGGACAGGAAGAACATGAGCGCACAGTCTGTATGTAAATCTGGCATTTTTCCACATCTGCTTCCAATTGCTGAACTGCAGCAAGTGGGAAAGGCCATGTGGTTCTTCATAACGGTGCATAACATTCATGGGCAGATTGTTCCTCATCTTTCTGCCCCTCCCCAGGCCTCATTCCCACTGATAATCATTTCCCCTGCCTTGTCTTCATTTAACTGATGGTGAGTGGCTACTCTTGTTAACTTCTTCACTCGAGGCAAGGAGAGTTAGAAAGCTAAAAATGACAGCTTTTCCTCATAGCCAGGTATACCCTGTCAAAACCACCTGAAAAGCCTCCTCCCTTCCCCCTCTCCCAGTCATAGGTTAGCCCACCATTTCCTCCTGGTAAAGAAGCATGCAAGATCCTTAACATAGCCTGGAAAGGAATCCCCGCGCGTGACTTCAAATGACTACTCACTGTCATCATGCCATCCAGGAGCCCAGTCTCGGGTCTGGGTGGGGCCTGCAGCCTCTCCATGGACCACTTCTCAATGATGGAGGACACGTGAGGGTTGTCGATGTTAAGCAGCCGGAAGCCAGTCATGTTTACGCCACTGTACCTGTAGAGTTCCAGATCTAAAGCAAACAAGTCCTGTGCAGTATTAAAAATAACAAAAAGTAGAAACGAGTTAGCATTTTCAACGTTCCATTTGCAAACGAGAGCTAAATAAATTAAAACAAAAAATGAGAATGAAGTAGATGAAAATTTTCACATGGTGTCTATAAAAGAATAATTCACACTGATCTTTTTTATTCATAGGCTATCTGAGTCACTCTAAGGTGGTTTCATTTTTACTCTCTCTTTCTCTACTATTAAGGATTTGAACAAGCCAATTCCTCATTTTGAATAAGCCATCCTCCCAAGTAGCTAGCAGTATAGGTTTGAATAACTAAGTTGTTTTTTTTTTTAACAGATATATGTTTATGGGTAAAAATGATTAAAAACAACAACCCTGCAACTGTAGGGCTGATTTTAGATAGAACCAAAGGAAAATGCTTAAATAAGCACATTTAATTACTAAGATTAGAAAAGGTGATTTCTTTAGCACATTCAATAAGTAGAGGGAAAGTTGCTCAAGCTAAAGGGTATTTCCCAGAAACTTATAGCATGTAAACTGAATCTCATGAAATTAGTTTCTTCTACAATGGGAGATTCTGTGTAATGTAGAATGAGGAATGTTCCCGCGTTCATACATAGGGGATCCCTATATATGATTGGGATAAAAAAGCAAGAGAGGGAGGCGTGGATAAAAATAAGACATGTATAATGGATTCATCTCCAAGAGCCTCTGCTGAAGACCAGCTTTCCTGGGTTCTATTGTTCACTCTCAAATTGTCCCAAACCAAGCCTCCAGAGTATAAACATCTGTGACTGGTAGAAAGTTCCGAGACCAATGACCTTCTCACCTTGAGTAATGGCTAGACGTTCGTGGTGATGGGGAAGCGCTATACTGTATTTGCAAGCACAGCGTGATACTTAGCAGTCCCTGTGACCTCCCTTGAAGCAGTCCCTGTGACCTCCCTTGACTGTTAAGAAGGAATTGGAGGATAGCAGGCAGGTGGAAGTGCAAGGTCACAGAAACTTTCGTTTGGGGTTTCTACCATGTACCTCATTTCCCCACCCCCAGTTCAGTAGACAGCTACCCTCAAACTATCTCATGAGGTCCTTGTATTTCTCTCTGCTATTTGGGTACTTGAATCAGGAGTATCATTTGTTGCTGTTGTAGTATAAGTATAGCAACTTCTCTGCCCATGTTTCCAATTCTTTGATTTCCCCAACTTACAAGTTTAACTTATTGATTTTATTGATAAAACTGTGGGCTTCAACTCTGGGTAGATTTTGCTCACTAGATGGTAAGGATAGATTAGGATAGAAGGAGTAATTCTGTGTTTTCTTCTTACCTCAGCAAGTGGAGCATGTGGGATATCGACAAGGGGTGGAGGGAAGTGCATGAATGTGTGTGTGTGTGTGTGTGTGTGTGCGTGTGTGTGTGTGTGTGTTGTGATTTCTGAAGTTAGTTGAATGGAACGCTCACATCATTTTGGTGTATTAAATGCATCAAATCTTTCTCCTATGAACTCATCATCTTTTAGAATTTATGATGTCAGAATTGCTTTTGGATATGTGAAGCTTAATGCCATGATTTCCTTAGTGATTCAAAATGCAGAATGTGGAATGTATCTTAATACCTGTCGGTATCTAACACCTTTGACTTAACCTCAATGTCTTTGGGTACCAGCAAGACAGCCACATAACATCAAAGAATGTCAAGGTACACTTCAGTGTACATTCTAATGGATAGAGATATTGTACATAATGCTTCTTTTAGAATTGTTTGTCCTTTGATTGTTTCTATTTAATGGAATATTATCCTTTCTGGATAATGCACTGATGCTCACAAGTCAAAAAAAAAAAAAAAGAAAGAAAGAAACCTACTGTTCAGCATTATTACATGGACAAGTTTCTTAGGAAAGTAAAACAAATCTCCATGATAATATCCTGCCTTTGACATGGTGGGGTTGGGGACTAGCTTTGAAGTAAAATGTGGACATGGTTCCTATCATGTGGAATACATTTCTATCTGAGGTGCTTACCAAAGTTGTGAAAAAGTAGTGGTAGTATTCAGTCATCATACCCATGAACAAAATCTGCAAGAGAGAAATAAGGAGAGAAAATCAGAAACAGAGTTATAATAAGAGCTAGATCATTAGTACCGTGGCTGCAAAAACTCAAGAGCATAGAACTGGAGGGCTTTTATATACATAGTCACCAGCCCAGCAAATCAGAAATCTGAGGCCAATTAGAGGCTGCTGTGGAACAAGGGCACTGACCTCGATCCCATTTTATCACATCAGACTGTGTTTGACTTACATCAAAGGAATGGGTTTCCTGATCCAGCTTAAAAATACTTTATGTTCAACAAATCTTATCCTTGGAGTTGTCCATGATGACACCAGGTTTCGTCTCTCTCCTAAATTTCTGAATAATCCATCTCATGCTTAGACTATAACTTACTGTTTTTTTTCCCTAGCTTTGGCATTTGGCTTCTCTGGGAAGAACTCAGTAGATATTGAAATGTCGATGCTGGTATGAACGTTAGTGAAGGAGTGTATCTCAGAAAACCTTCTCCCCATCCCTTTGTAGTCTTGCCCAACAAAAATAGCTAGAATAGGGAGGATTAATTTATAGAGAGAAGGATGGGAATTCTCCGCATATCTATTTCATTCTGTGTGTGTGTTCTCTCTCCTTTCTCCTTCTCTCTCCAGCACTGAGCTTTGGTCTTAGTACTTCACACTTAATAGACAAATGCTCTACCACTTGTATCATGACCTCCTCCCTTTTTGTTTTTAATTTCATATAGTGTATTGTGCTTTTGCCTAGGCTAGTCTCAGACCAAAATTTTTTATCTACAGCTCTTGTGTTGCTGGGATTATAGATGCGAATCATCATACCCAGTTTGCTTGTTGCTATGGAGCCTTGCTGATGTTTTCTCCTGGTAGGTTTCCATCCATGAGCTTCCTATTTTGGACTCTCAAGTCATGAGATTATGGTTGTGAGCCACCATGCCTAACCCTTCATATTCTCCCTCTCCCTCTCCCTCTCCCTCTCTCTCTCTCTCTCTCTCTCTCTCTCTCTCTCTCTGCTTTTGGAGTCCTTTATTTTCTGTGATCTTATAGATTTTTTAAAAGAAAATTTAAAAATATATTTTATTGTAAAGATTCTGTACAGAGGGGTCACAGTTACATGAGCAAGGTACACACTGTCTCTTAATACTTATTCTCAGTTACCTATATGGCATCTTGATAGTTCCAAAAATTCTGTGTGTGTGTGTGTGTGTGTTCCTTTTTAAGTGAGAGAAGTGAAAGGAATTGGCTATAAAATAGGTTGAGAATATGTATATAATTTATTCACTTGTGGTCTAATTTTTGGAATACTAGAAATGGTATGACTACAGCAGAAAAAGTTACAAATAGTCTCTTGAATCTATGGTTTTACCTTTTGGGGGACATATTAAGTACAGAATTATGCTGATACTCTTTAAAAAAATCTTTGCATAGAAACAAAGACTCAGAAATTAAATTTTCACAGTGTTTTTCCTCTAACTTGGGTCAATTCTGGATATCCATGAGAAACCTCTTCTAGAAGTTCTTGAGTCAGTACTCCCTAGACCCCATAACTGCCCATCCTCAAATTGGAGTTTTGGAGTGGAGAATGTAAAATGGTGGTGTTACTGCTTATGTAAAACATAGATGTTGCCATGTTTTTAGGGCCTCAATTAAAGTGTTGAAAAGGTCTAGGGAATGGTATCACAGCTTGTCAGGGATCCTTAAAAGTACTTAAAATTTCACAACCTAGAAGGATTTTTATATGAAAGGGAAGTGAGGATTCAAGAGGGAATTCACAACAGTGCATAACAAAGCATCAAGACTAATCAGACCCCGTGTTGCCTCTGCCACTGTGGAATCCGTGAAATTGTAATGCCATGAAGATAAGACAAATGGTGGCAAGTGCTCACGATGAATCATGAGCCAATGGCACCAAAGTCACTATGGTACTAACAAGACAGGGCAGGGCATACAAAGAGATTTGAAAAGGCAGACTTGCTTTAGGGCCATCAATAACCTTTAGAGCCATGCATGGTGAGGTCTTGTTACTGGACTCTTCTATCATTTGAGCTTAAAGAGCTGGCCTGCCAGGCTCAGTCAGGCATCCAATATTTCACTGTATTCACTGGATAGTGTAATTGTGACTAAGACTACCCCTTGAAAGGGACCTGAGTACATTTCTGGTTATAGAGCTGGACACTGATGTTTAAAATACATTTCTGGAATACAAAGGCACCTGAGTTCATAGTTTTCATTTGAGCAAAATCTTCTTCAATTTTATTATGAAAGCTTTCGATCCCCCATGAGGAGCATTAACACCTACTTAAAAAAGAAACAGTCACTTCATTCATTATTTTTATTATTGTTTTACTAATTCCTGGAGGCAAATATCCATTTGATTTGCTTGGTATTCCATGTTAGAAATGAACTGTGAAAAGTCAGTCTGTAGGTAGCCAGCAGGTATGCTGCTTTTATTGCAAAAAGAGCCTGTGGGTACTTCAGGTGTGCTTCTGACATGAAGAACGTTCAATTTTTTACCGTCTCCTTCCTAGATTGGTTCAGTGCATCGTGGTTCTTACCCTAAACTTCCTAAAAATAAAATTTACAAACAAGGGTAGAGTCATTGATCATCGGCCTGCCAACTTGGGGAACACTTTAGAAAATTGAAAATCTTCTAGATAAGAACGAGAAAGCTAGTAGCCCCAAAGGTGGGACTGCTATTTTATTTTAGATTTCATTAGCATTTGAAACTTTAATGCTTCAAGTACCACTATGAAAAAAAAACAAATTGTTTAAATAGAGATACAGTGGACCCATCGCAACAATGAGATGTATAAGACATTATGTAGAAAAACGAACTTTACTACTTTGGCACCGGGGGGGGGGGAGGAGGAGATGGGAGGAGGAGATGGGAAAGGCTGGGAAGGGGAAACAAAGGAGGAGGCAACAATGCTTGATAAGAAGTGTACTCATTACCTTGTCCATGTAATTGTAACCCCTCTGTATGGTATTTTCACAATTAAAAAAAGAAACTAAAAATAACACACCCATAGCTTAGGAAAAGTATTTGCAAATCTTATCTCTTTCATAAAGGGCTTGTATTTAAACATACAGTACTCCTAGAACTGAAAAAAGGAAAAGACA
This sequence comes from Dipodomys ordii, assembly GCF_000151885.1. Taxonomy (NCBI): domain Eukaryota; kingdom Metazoa; phylum Chordata; class Mammalia; order Rodentia; family Heteromyidae; genus Dipodomys; species Dipodomys ordii. The sequence continues at coordinate 6,281,626 of NW_012267320.1, read as the reverse complement.
ATAAAAGCCAAGTGAAAGGTGAAAATTCTTCGCCACAGAAGAAACACAAATGACCAATAAGAATGGGGAAAACATCCTCCTTCATTAGTTATCAGAAAAACGCAAACAAAAGTCATAGTACCATACTGTGTTATCCTCAGAAAGAGCTCTGAACTACAACTATATAGTTAGTTTAGGCTAGTATAACAAAAATGACTAATTCCAACCAAACAGTGCCCTTCCCATTTCCAGGATATACCACCATAGTACATCATACCCTATGTTATTTCAGAATTAATTATAAGAGCCCCAAAGAGGACCAACACAAAAAACAAAGTTCTATGTGCTTGTCACAGTCTATTCTGTTTGTGGAACTGTTTTAAATTGAACAAACAGAAGATATGATGTATCTATATTAAGAATTTGTTTTCTATATCATGTTATTAAGTTGGGGATGCTATGAGATTCTTCCTTTGTTTCAATGACTGGAATTACTGCCTTCTTTTAGTCATAGTTGTAATGGTCATACAGGTAGCAGAATTAAAACTCCATGCCACATAGCCCTTGAATGGAAAAATCTAATGGTCTGATGTCTACTACTATAATATTTGGGGACACAGTTATTGATTATTAGCAATGGGCCACGAACAATTGTTCCAGATGCCATCTGACATTTTTTGCAAACCTCATGGATCTTGTTCGTGATAGCATTGACCTATCTTGGTGTAGATATGTCATTCTTAATAGAAATAATATTTTGGAATTTGATGAGTAGTTAGCAGATACAGCACTGCCCAAATCATGGTTTAGGTTGTCCTCAAAGTTCGCATTGAAGTCTAGTTGTAGATGACCAAAAACTAGTTCTGGGGTCTGATACCTATGGTATCCTCAGAGTCTGCCTATGAGATGCTTGGAAAGTCTGAATAAGAAATGAACATATCTGAGTCTCTGAAGAAGTCTGTATCATTTCTCAGAAAGCAAAGCAATGCTACGAAGACAGCTGTAAAAATTATTATCTGCAAGTTCTTGGTATCCATCATTAAGGTTTCACTACATGTCACAAATAATTGGCATTATGCTGCTGTTGTAGAAGCAAATGCTTAAAATAGAGCCTGGAGTTCTCGCAGGCAATTGTGAAGTGCTCTTGTAATATTTATATCGGTTTTTATTACTGCTTCTCTCCATTGAAAAATAGGTGTCTCCGAAGTTTATATTGACTCACCTGAAGTATAGTGCTTCTTTTATAGCCTTCTCAATACCAGGATGAATTCCCAGCCATCAGACATGGTTTCTAGTCAATAATTTCAAATGAATAACTTCCAAATGTGTAACATGCAATGTGACTAAAATAATAGTTTCACCTCAAGATAGAAATAAGTTCTTCCAGCGTAAGCATCTTCAAGGAAACTAGTTGAATGATCTGAAGTCTCAGAGCAGCAATATAAGATGAAATTGTGAGCTGCAGGGTGTACTTTTTTCTGTGGCAGCTGTGATACTTTCAGCCATGTTCTCTTTCTCTTCTGAGCAGGATGCTACTTGGGCCACACAATTTTTAAATATTGGTTTCCAGCAGAACTAGCTGCGTGTATGTAGACTTTTCAATAAATCTCTGTTGTAAGAAATTATGCCACCATGAATGAACTTCTTGTATTTCCAAAGGAAGAGTAAATTGTATAGAAAATGGTAGTGGATCCCAGGAAAAGGTTGAGCATGCCAAAGTTCCCATTTCTTCTGAAGTAAATGGAATACTGATTTTCTGAAGATGTTCATGTTTGATTTCCAGAAAGTATTAATATGTTACTTTGCATGGCAAATGGTACTTTTCAGGGTTGACTACCTGGAGGATTTGGGGATAGGGCCATTTCCCAGTAGGATCTGAGAAGTCATATGGGAACCAGACCGGTCTCCTAAGATGGGAGAGAAGGAGGTGGGAAAGACAAAGTGGTCTGGGAATGGAAGCAGAGGGAAAGAGACAAGGAAATAGGGGCCCATAAGCCAAGAAACCAGGACAACTGCTAGCAGCTAGAAGAAGAAAGGAACCAGAGTCCTCCCCCAGAACCTACAGAAGGAAACAGCCCTGCCAATACCTGCATTTTCAATCTCCAGACTAGTGCTTTAAGCTGCTAAATGTGTGATAATGTTTTACAATAGCAAAAGAAAACCAAAGTATGTCATTTCCAAGGCTTTCTATGATTACCGTGCGGACAAATGCATATATTTCAGTGCAGTAATACCAGAATGAGGATCTCATGCAACGTGAAGAAGAAAAATGACTTTTTTTTTCGGTCTGAGAATACACATTTAGAAAAATTTCTGTCCTCTCCCTAGCATAATATCGGGGTGCCCGACACAAGTGCAGTCATAAGCTAACATAAGAGAGAGCCTAAGCTGGATACCATTTGCAACCCGAGCCCAGTTTCCTCCTCCTTCCACCCAAATAAAGAAAAGGGATTCCGCATAAAGTTGGTAAATACAATCAGTGTACTAGTTGGGAGTATCTGAGTCTCACCATTTTTATAAGCAGAAGTGAAGCTGATATTGATCAATGTTTATAAAAGGAGTAGAAGCCAGTAGCGCTTAGTTTAGTTTCACAACTCAACCCTACCAGCAGAGCCATATTGAATTGTCCAAGTGCATGGCGGAGTGGAAATTTTGGAGGATAACATGAACCTTAATGACTCATGCTCCACATCATGTAGAACAACGTAGCAGAACAATGATAAATGAGAGAAAAATCCAGTGGTAGAAAAATAATTTTTTGTGTGCTGGTTCTGGGCTTGACCTCAGGATGTGGGTGGTATCCTTGAGCTCTTTTTGCTCCAAGCTAGCACTCTACTACTCGAGTCCCTCTTTTGTAGTGGTAGTAGTAAAAATTTGACCTCAAATTTTCCTAAGGTAATCTTTCAAAAGAGATGTTGTAAAGCCATTCATTAGCAGTCTCCTGAAATATCAATAGCCTGTTACATCTTTTCAGTGGACAACATGATTCTTAGGGGTTTTTTGTGGGGGGGAGGGAGATTGCTCTAGCAATTTGCTGAAAACTATCAGGCTTTAGAAAATAATTATATGCAGTCATGCTTCTCAGTGTATTATAATCACTAAGGAACTTTTTATAAACACCAATACTTAAGTCTCATTTCTGAATTTATTCTAATCTTGGGTGTGTTCTAAACATGGATAATCATTAAATATTCTCAGGGTGACTTATATCCATCATGATCAAGAATAGTTCATTTATATTTACCAAACATATTTTTTAAGATACAACAATAATGATCACAGATACTATCTGTTTAGTGAAAGAACATGTCTGGTATGGTGAAAGTTTCTTTTTACGCAATTGGAAAGGAAGGGATAAACTCAATGTGTAGATTTGAGGGAGAAAACATAGTTATAACATTTATATGCATATTTGATTTAAATGCTGGGATATTTGTACTATATTAACTCTTAATTGACCATAGGAAATATAGGTAGTAGAAAAACCATTAAGTCCCAGTGTACTCCCAGAAGCTGCAACCCGCCCCCCCCCCACAGCTATATCTATCAAGCAAGAGAGCTCAGTAAGTTGCCCATTCACTTTTGTATTTTTTGATAATGTTGTAGTTTGAAATCAGGGCTTCACATTTCCTAGGCACATGCTATATCACTTGAGCTATGCCCTCATCCCTTGTTGGTTTAGTTGTGGGTTGTTGTTGTTGTTGATTGGATACCCGTGGCAGACCATGGTCATGATCCTTCTACCTAGGCCTCTTGAATAGCTATGCTCACTTATTAGAGTACCCCACCATATCAGCTTGTTGGTTGAGAGTCTCACTAACTTTATGCCTCAAACTACAGTCTTTTCTGCTCTATGTCTCCCAAGTAATTGGGATTATGGTTGGGAGCCAACACATTCAGTCCTCCATCTACTTTTGAGGAATCTCCTGTCCAGAGGCTCCAAAGGTGCTGTAAGTCTTGGAAGGTGCCTCACTTGCTACTATGCGTCTATAGGAATCCAAACCTTCATGGGCTTCTGGTGTGACATCTGTAGGTGTTAGAATTTTCTTACGATTTTTGAGTACATTTGGAGAGTTTTGGGAAGACCTTTAATCTCCTTTGTGGATACATTTCCAATAAGGAAGGACAGAAGAACTGATAGTTGAGCTCAGTTGTGGAACACTCAATAAGAAGATAAAGTCAGATGTTTTACTTAAAATAAGCAGCTTTTGAGACTCCCTAGAGGCTGCCTGGGGAACTGGAGAGGAATGAGATGAGTGATAGAGAGACCAATTGTACAGTCCAGATAGAAGAGAGTACTGGAGAAAGGGAGATTGAGTCTAAGGTACATTCAAAGGGTGGAATCTTCAACAATTGTTCAGTTTGGAGAGAGGTGATGTTAACACAATCCATCTGGATTCCTAGGTTTCTGTCTTGTATAATTGTATGGCATTTTTGGCTTCCCCCAAAAAAGCATCAGGGAAGGAGAAACTGTGAAGTGCAAGACCCAGATGTTCATTCTGCAGAAATTTCACATCATTCTGCTTGACCTTCATCACAAAAGAAGACTGGAACACTTGGCTGGGAGAAGGTATAGGACCTGCTCTTGTACTGTAATATCAGATGTGGTGCAAGGAGACAGAGGTAGGGTCCAGAAGCACCAGTTTTAATGACAATGAAAATCCATAACGTGTGGAATGTCTTCTGTATCAGTACAGGCTTGTTGCCATGTCTTCATTGTCACACGCTGCTCAGAATTATGTGAAGCACACACTTGTACATTCATACATTCTTCTTTTATAGAAGCAGAAAAGAGCTAATCTTCAAGTCTTGCACTAAATGAGGCTCACACATAGTCCTTCACTTGGCACGTGAAAACCCGCAAAAAGGGTTTGTGCATGTGGCACACACCTATAGTCACAGCATTCCATGGGCAGCCCCAGGAGGATCATGAGGTCCAGACCAGACTGGCTTAGAGAGTGAATCTGAGACCAGTCAGACCTACCTGATGAAGTTGGGTCTCAAAACAAATCAGCCTTCCAAAGAAATGTTAGCTGAAGAAAGGCGAAAATTCAAGCTAAAAGTGTGGCTAATAGTCCTGAGGAAAGTAGGAAGGAAGAACTCTGGGGAAAACTCTGGCATCTTTGAAAGACTGAAGATTAATATATTAGAGTACCTTTTTAAGCTTTTAGGTCTGTTGGTTTTCATGAAAATCGGGTAGATGCTATAAGACTCGTTGCAACAAAAATGTATATTCAGGCCCATCTCAGTTTTAAATACAGCTGCAGTATATTGTTAAATTAAAGGATTCCTTAAATCTTAAACTTTAAATCCTTAAACCAAAGGATTAAGATGTACTTCAATATATTCAGCCTTGATTTTTTTCAAGAAATTTTTCTGATATACCCTTATTTCTATAGTCAGGATACTTCTTTTTTTATCTTTTATTAAAGCTAAATTTTGATGTGGCTAGAATTAACTAACAGAATACATACATATATACATACTTCTTTATATAGATAATATCTATTTACTTATGTTTTTATCTGTCATCTATGTATTTATCATTAATCATCATCATACTTATATATGATTTATTTTGTCCCCTAAAACAAATTAAGCACATCTTAGTCCTTCTATAGAGGCTTTTAGATTTCTTATATGAGTTTCCTGCACAATAACAGTGTAGTTAATGAAATTTTTTTTGTAGATTGTTGGTTGTCCACAAAGATCAATCTGTTTATAGATCTATATCAATGTATTTCATATTTATGAATTTCTTCTTAGAATTAAAATTCACTATAAGTTTGGAGACTGAATAGACTTTAATATCAACTCAAGAGAAACATAATTAGGATGAGAATGTACTGCCAAACTAATTGTATAATATACCATAAAAATTATCATCCAGTTAGCATAAATTGAAATCATCATTAATACATTGTTAAGTTTTTAAAATAGGTTTTATACACAGATCTTTTCTCATTTCATTTATTCTTTAAAAATTTTATTGTCAAGGTAATGTACAGAGGGGATACAGTTACATAAGTAAGGTAGTGAGTACATTTCTTTCAAACCTGTTACCCCCTCCCTCATTTTTCTCCCTCTTTCCTGAGATTTTCCAAAGTAATAACCTTATCAATTACCTGACTCGAAGATTGTCAGAGGATTTGAGAAAATTTTTGAACACTGTTTGACCAGAAATGTACTCATTTCCTTACTTATATAACTGTAACCCTGTGTATACCACCTTTACAATAAAAAAGAATGTATGATTTAATTATTTTTGCAAGTCACTGCAAGTTCTGCTTGTCTAGATTCTAGTGGAGGACCTTTGAGCACAGTTGCATGTTGAGGATTGGTGCTAAAAAGATGCCTAGTCAGTAACCCTACATACAGATGTGTGATTGTGTTGAAGAGGAATCAACTGACTTGCTCAAAAGAGCTTGTCCAGAGAATCTGACATACTCAGGCAGATTGTGTCAGACCATAGTCTGGCATTACTGTTACCCCATCCACTATATAGGACTTGGAGATGTATTTTTCTCATCTGTAATGGGATATGTGAAGCAGATAAAAAGAAACCATTCCAGTCCGATGTAAAGCATATGCTAGCATAATATGCACCAAATAAATGGTGTTATTTTATTAGGGAAAGAGTAATATTCACAACTGCAGATCTCAGGCTTCAGTCTGAGATTCTATTCACAGTCTCTTTCTAGTTCAGAAAGTAATTTCAAGGCTTCAGACCAGTTTGTAGGTAGTGGATAATTATACTCCCAGGACATGCACTTTCAAGGTCTCTCCTCTTCTTTTCTTCTTCTTCTTCTTCTTCTTCTTCTTCTTCTTCTTCTTCTTCTTCTTCTTCTTCTTCTTCTTCTTCTTCTTCTTCTTCTTC
>NW_012267320.1:6267589-6272665 GCF_000151885.1 Dipodomys ordii | reverse complement strand
ATAAATGCATTAGAAACACATGCATGAAAGAAAAAAAACATTAAAATACATATCTAAGGGTTCATTTTCCTAACATCACATTATCTGACCTTTTCCACTTGACTCATACATATACTAGATATTGCAAATAAGGGAAACCATGGGACCTATGTTTCTTTGGGCCTGTAGAGCCTTTCTTTTGAGGGAACTGAGGCACCGAGGAGAGACTTGGCAGAGTTGGGAGCATAGAATGCTGAATGAGGTAGAAGGAGGTGATTTATGGAGATTTGATGGATGGAGCTTAATCAAATCTTGATATATAAAACCTTGAACTGACTTTTGGGGAAGCAATCTTTTTTTATTGGTTGTGGGGCTTGAACTCATGCTCAAGGTTAGCACTATATCACTTGAGCCACAGCACCACTTCTAATTTTTGAGTCCTTAATTGGAGAGTCTCACAGGGACTTTTCTGCCTGGAGCTGGCTTCGAACCAAGATCCTCAGATCTCAGCTTCCTGAGTAGCTAGGATGACAGATCTGAACCACCCAGTTATTTGCCCAGCTGGCTAGAAAACATCTAGGTCTGGGAATGTGGCCTAGTGGTATGGTGCTTGTCTAGATTGCATAAAGCCCTGGGTTGGATTCCTCAGTACCACATAAACAGAAAATGCCAGAAGTGGTGCTGTGGCTCAAGTGGTAGAGTGCTAACCTTGAGCAAATGAAGCTCAGGGACAGTGCCCAGGCCCTGAGTTCAAGCCCCTAGGACTGGCAACAACAATGACAACAATAAAAAAATCTAACATAGATTCCCATTCAAAAGAGATATATAAGACACGTAGGAAGTGTCACATTATATAGTTGGAGCTGGGGAAAAGACTAAGAAGGCTTGTCCTTTTTGAACTTACCGTCTAGCAAGAATTTCAAACAACTCATGAGTAAATGTCTTAACTACCTATTTTTATTAAAGTTATGGAACAAACTAAGCAAATTATAGGGGGATAGGAAATGAGAAAGGCTCTCCTACTTTTACTTTTCAAGAGATAATCATAAAGCCAACTTTGGGGTAGAAAGAAGTTTTCTAGACTCTGTCAAGGGGAGGTCAGAGAGACTGTGATATAGTAAGAAGATGTGTTACACCAGACTGGATATGGTTAAGGAAGGTATTGGAGGTCCCAGTGCTAGAAAAGAAAGAAGCAGGGTCAGATCTTGCATTAAGACCAGGCCTAGTAAAAAGGTGGTGAAATTAATATGATCACTAAGCTTCATTTTTCAATCTCCAAAGAAGATTAACAGTAAGTGTGTCAAGTGTTAATGTATCAGTTAAGTGAGATGGTTGTTTAATACCCAGAAATGAGCTGGAAGGGTCTAATACCTTTCCTTTCCTCCTTTAAGCTCATCTGTGTGAATGACAGTAGGTGTGTAACAGGCAGTAAAGTAAGATGTCAAGCAGTGGTGGGAAATGAGAGGTAGGCAGGTAAAGGAGAGGTAGCTTTCTTTCTTTCATCAAGACATCTGCTGGCAGGTGGTTCAGGGGTAAGCTGAGGAGGAGAAGACACCATGTGGCTGGCTGGTTGTTGAGGAGCAATTCTCTGACTATAGACATTTCTGAAGACAGTTTGTTCATCTGAAAGCCTTGCTTCTCTGGAGCATAATCAAGTCTTGACATTTGAATTCCAAACTAATTTTTTGGGGAAATAACTTTTCAGATTCTCATCATATAGTACTTGTTCAATATGAATAGAAATAATTACTTTGCCAAGTGATTAGCATGCCCAAGAATAACTATAGACTTTTCTCCCTTTTTTAACTTTTAGATAAATGTCAAATACCTTCTTTAAAGTGCATTTAATTTCCTTTCTTTTTTCTTATGAATCATTAAGACGTGGAAAAATATGATAGAGGTGCAGGGAAATGTAGGGCAATGATGGGAAATGCACCTGAGGAGAAAGCCAAGTTGACCTGGCAGAGAAAATATTCTCTGCAAAGATTTTCACACACACACACACACATACACACACACAAACTATTCATATCAATCATCTAAAGGCGACCAGTCCACAAGTGAGGACGTTTTCCCCGATATTCTGCATGGTTATTTCAGAATGACTCCATTCTGATAGAGAGCCCTTTGTGATAGAATGAATGTACTGGCTCCTCGCATGCCATCTGGTCGACCATATGGCAACCTGGCTTTGCAGAAGGCCCTTGCCTGGACCGCTTAGCCTATTTGACTCTCAATTTCCAGAACTGAAGTGAAGAGACAAAAAGACACCTCAGGGGTTGCTTGAGATTGTGTGACATGATGATGGATCATGCTGGTGCCATTCCTGGCACCTGCTAAGATCTATAGTGAGAGGGTCTTTCCTTTCCTCAGGTAGAAAGACTGCTTGAGTGATGAGCAGAAGCAAGTCCCTGTCCTTCATCTCCCCAGGGAACCTCCAGGGACAGCTCTGGATGAGGGCTCTGTTTCTGTAGGTATTGGCCCTAGGTTAATGGACCGACTTAAATGGAAGCACACAAGTGCTCAGATGATGTTCTGACCTCCATAAACAGTCCTGAGATGTCCAATATAAGGGTTCAATCACAACAGGCTAGAACGCCAAAGGGACCCCATTAAGCCAACCTGGGTCCTATGCAGTGATTTTTGGAGGGATAGTTGCATCATCACATGTGATAGAGTAGTTGTTCCATAGGGAGGGGTCTTTAGTCTCTTAACTGCAATGGATAATCTTACCACTGAAAGGGCTAGAGGAAACAGGATGAAATGGAAGAGAACGTGGAGGGAAAACATTTGTGTCAATAGCCACTTCAGAGCCAGCCAACATAATCTAAATCTCTCTTCTCTACAAGGCTTTCTTTTGGTTTTAATTATCCTTAGGAAAATGTAATCTCTAGCATGGTGGAAAGGAACTACTTTTAGCAATGGGATACTATGTTTAAAGTTATTAAAGGAGAGGGGGAAACAGCAGCCCTTCCCTGGGCCTACCACTTGTCTTTTGGGAGAGAGATGGCTGTCTACATGAGCTCAATGGTATGTTACAAACAGAAGTCTCATTAGCAAATTATCCTCTTGAATGTGACAAGAGTCCCCTGATCCTGTATAACAGGCTCCTGGGAAGAGATGCTTCCTTGAATTTTGAGAGCTACATATAAAATCTCTGGGTGTTTTTCCTCCGTTCTGATCCACACACCATTACACACTTTAATCAACTGTGTTGAGTCTCAAATGAAGCCTTAAGTTACAAGATTGTGGATTGTGTTTATTTACCTTTAAATTCCTTAGCTATCGACATCATTGCAATGTGCTTGCTTTCTTACTAAGAGATAATTATAATATCTAAGTAACTGTAATTGTGATGATAGTCTAGGAGGAAATAACATAACTGGAGAGGTAACATTTCACAGTGGAGAGAGCAACTGGGTGTGCGACTCTGGAGGCGTCCCTTTGTCTTCTGTATGAGAGGATTAAGCAAGTCAAACCTGGTCTATAACTCTACACGAGTCTGTTTTCAATTGTTATAGGCAAATACATGAGGCTGGCTAATTTTAAAGTAGGTGGACATATTTTTGGAGACATGGTTTTGGAGGCTGAATGTCTAACATTGGACAGCTCCATCTGTCTGGCTTCTGGCGAAGGCTTCTCAGTTAGGGACACAGCGATACTGGGAGCATTTCTGAGAGAGATCACACGATGAGACAGGAAGCCGGGGAGCTTCAGGGGCCAGGAATATTCTCTTTATAACAATTCACCTACACGAGAACTAACCAGGGTCCTATAAGAACTATATTAATCCCTTCTGAAGGAACACCTTGATGACCTCAGTCTCCTAACTAAGCATTATCCTCAACACCCCAGGAACCAACCTCCCAAAACATGAAATGGTAACGGACACAGTCAAACCATATCCCTACAATATCAGGTTCTTGGTGGAATTTTTAAAGGGCAGCAATCCAGTAGCTAATGCAGACATCTGGTTAACTTTTTGCACTGTGTAGTTCCAGTGAATTCTGAAGTCAATGACTGCAGAGATATTATCTATCTATGGAGATAAAGCAGGAGCAGGTCAGGACAGAAGACCAAAGAAGGTTCTTCCTAGGGAGAAGATTGACAGTTTTGACTGTGTGGAGAGGCTGGTACTTATGAAATGACTGCCTATTACCGATCAACAACACAGCAGCTGCACAGCTTTTAAATGAAGGAACACAATAGTAGCTTGAATTATTTTTAGGAAAGAATGCTAGCTTGCATGACAACAACCCCTAACATATAAAGAGCTACCCAGGTGGTCACATAAATATTTGTGGCTACACAAATAACTTGACATTGTTTTCTAATCTTTGCCCAAATATAATCATTTATTACTGATTCTCTTGTCAGCTTTTGTCTAACATTTGGTGTATAAGTTGTTGAGTAGCACCAGTTGTTAATAGAGTGCCCAACTCTCAAATATGACAACTAGAAATGTCTCCCAATACTGTCAAAAGTGCCTGGGGAACACTTGCACTCTCAAGTGAGACTGAACCAAACTATGCTTAATCTTTCTCTGAGTCTGAATTTTCTTAAGCATAAAATTAAGGGCTCAGAAATTACTACTCTATTATTGATGTATCATGTTTCATCTGAATTGACTTAGTAGGTGTTTCCAGCCACATTCTCTGTAAATATTAAGGTATAGAAGCAGTTTGTCTATAGTCAGGTATGAAAGAAAAACTTCTTTCTCTGATTCTCTTGTCCTTCCCCAGGCCTTTTTAAATTCTCAGTCATGGGGCTTGAACTGGGGGCCTGGGTGCTGTCCCTCAGCTCTTCAGCTCAAGGCTAGCACTCTACCACTTGAGCCACAGCGCCACTTCCGGCTTTTTTTCTTTTTGCTTATGTGGTGCTGAGGACTTGAACCCAGGGCCTCATGCATGCAAGGCAAGCGCTCTACCACTGAGCCACCTTCCCAGCTGGGGTGGGGGGGTAGGGGAGGGAAAGGAGGTTGGGAAGGGATGGGAAGGGGAAACAAAGGAGGAGGCTACAATGCTTGATAAGAAATGTACTCATTATCTTGCCCATGTAATTGTAACCCATCTGTACAATATTTTCACAATAAAAAAA